>NC_090751.1:87988146-87998146 GCF_036898095.1 Palaemon carinicauda
CTACCAGATGTAATAACTCCTATTAAGGTTTTCCAATTTCCTGCCATTTGCAATTATAGGGATTTTCGGTTTAGTCCATTATACTCCATTTTTTTTAAGGGTGCTCATTGGCACTGACTCGCAGCGGTGCCCTTTTAGCTCGGAAAAGTTTCCTGCTCTTTGATTGGTCAGAATTAGCTTGTCCAACCGATCAGTGATCAGGAAACTTTTCCGAGCTAGAGGGGCACCCTTGCGAGTTGGTGCAAATCTGCCCATCTAAAAAGAATTGACTATAGTATCTGTAACTCGCGTGTGTATATATATATATATATATATATATATATATATATATATATATATATATATACATATATATATATATATATATATATAGATAAATAGATAGATAGATAGATAGGTAGATAAGTAGATAGATAGATAGATAGATAGATGAGACTCTTTAGCTATGGTAACCAGCTCTTCTAGGAGAAGGACACCCTAAAATCAAACCAATGTTCCCTAGAATTGCAAACCAAGCAGGGAAAGGGAGAGAAGACAATAGATTAACGAACTGCTGAATTTTATGGGTATAGTTTGGCATTGAAAGACAATGAACAGACGGGAGTGGAAGGACCTGTCTGTCGTTTGTTCTGCAGTGGACTACTAATGGCTGATAATGATAATGATGATGATGAGGATGATATATATATATATATATATATATAACTTCACTTCACTTCACTTCCACTCCCAGGTAGGCTTTCAGCCTGTCAGTGGAATCAGTTCTCTTCTCCACTCAATTCTGTTTTAATGAGAATGGATGGAAATAGAATTGAAAGGAAGAGATGGGACTGGACGCCTGGTGGGAGGAGATCAAGAGGTAGACCACGTAAACGCTGGAGGGATGGAATTGAAGAGATTTTGACAAAGAACAACATGCCAACAATTGAACAGCTGAGAAGAGAGGGAATTTTTGAAAACAGAATATATATATATATATATATATATATATACAGAGAGAGAGAGAGAGAGAGAGAGAGAGAGAGAGTTTGTGTTTTGCATGCGTATGAAAATTACGTATTAAGCGTATAGACTTTATGCAAGTCAATGTCACTTATATCTTGCAAGTGCTTAAATTACATCCTCAAGTTTTAAAAATAACTGAATCATGTCTCGCAATGTGTCGAGACGGATTCAATTGCTTCGACTTCTGGGCTAATTACAGCTCTCTCCATGAGCATCTGTTCTGCTTCTCTTGTTTCTGAATCTTCCCATTTTGCATTTGGTTAACTGACACATCTGCTTTGCCGGATCTTTGGAAAGTGAAATAGATGTTAATCAATTGCAAAAGATAGAGAAAGTTTCTCTCTCTCTCTCTCTCTCTCTCTCTCTCTCTCTCTCTCTCTCTCAGCTATATATTTTTCGTGTTTCTAAGAATATAGCTGTAAAATTTTAACTATCGATGACTATTAATTTTACGATTAGTATATTATTAATCTTGGTATGAATTATATGCATAAGATCAAATAGTTACGTTTATCAGAGCTCACTTTGTATTGTAATGGCTACAATGAATTCTCTACTTCTCAGCTTTGTAATTTATGAATGTACTTGTTATGAAGCCTTAAAAAGTGTTAAATAGAAAATGTACAAAGAAACTACAGTACATTTAACAAGAAATTCGAAATACTCTTAAAACAGTGTTACCGAACCGGAATAGAATTTATCTAAACTCGAGCAAACATGTATTTTTCAAATTTAAAGAATTGTAGGTTAAATTATATAAAATTTACTGGTTATATCATTGAACAGGATTTAATTGTTATATAAGTGGAAATTTTCACTATATCTTTGGTCGTCATGACCTTGATTTGTAAATATTGTATAGTTAATTTCTTAAATAGGTTTGTTTGTGATAAAACTTGGGTCTGTCTAGCATCAAAACTTCCCACTATAATACTGGATCATATACAGCTTTATTACGCAGTTTATTGTCCATTATCGAAGACATTATGTATAATATTACATGAAATTATAATTATGTAGCGATAAATTATGTTTAATTTTTATAATGCATAGTTTATAACATTGTTTCTGTATTGAATTTTAGCTACTTTCGTACCCTGTAGTCATTGAGTACTGAAAACCGTAGAAAATATACTACATCCTAACTGTTATTGTTATCCTCTCTCTCTCTCTCTCTCTCTCTCTCTCTCTCTCTCTCTCTCTCTCTCTCACACACACACAAATACACATGAAATAAGTTTTTGTTTTGTGCTGATCTCGCTAGTAGCGCGTGACGTCACAGACACTCCTTGCTATCAGGAAAGTACCTATATACATGCAGGCTAGATACATATGTGTACATACTAAAATAAATTTTTACCTAATGCTGGGGTGAAGCCTAGCCCCTTCACATGATAGGCAAGGTCTAAAGCCTCTGGTGGGATGATTGGTAACGACCTTGCCTTTCATATGAAGCAGCTAGGGTTCAATCCCAGTTTGAAGTAGAAATATATTTCTATTTAAGCACGATACTGTGTTTATTCTCATCCACACACATGTATATATATATATATATATATATATTTATATATATATATATATATATATGCGTGTGTGTGTATTTAATAGTTATTACGTTCTCTTTAAGTGTTAGAGCAAATGCTTCACAAGCGAAATCTTCCCAGAGTCAATATTTGTTAAATCCCACTAATGTTATTCTGTAGACCTACATGTGTTGGAAACGGACTTGCTTTGTTAATGTGTTCCCAAGATATTTGAATAAATAGGTTTTTCCAATGTCTAGTGGAGCCTCCAATATAAAGGTAAAAGTATAAAACTTCATTCAACGCCACACACACACATACACACACGCACATACACACACACACACACATATATATATATATATATATATATATATATATATATATATATATATATATATATATATATATATATATATATATATGATTATTTCAAATGTTGTTTTGCCTACTGTATTCAATTACAGTGGAACCTCTACATACGATTATTCCATCATCCGACGTAAAATTCGATCGAATTCTCGTCTTGACACCCGACGTCAAGCTCCAACATTCAACGTAGACCATACTCGTAGAATTTTCTCAAAGCGTTGGTCCTAGTTTCTTGTTTACGCTGGTAGACGGCAGCACATCGGAGGGATGCCAGTGAGCGTCGCGTCAGTCAGTTCTCTATTTTCGTGCACATCGTGTGGTTGTACCCTGTTTGGTCCGTTGTTAACAGTGCTTATTATATATATATATATATATATATATTATATATATATATATATTATATATATGAATACATATCATTAACACTCGTGATTTCAATCAATGTAAATATCACCCACAATGGTATTTAATACCAAATTCTATCTTGGGAATGTATATCCACTGGAATTCATTTTAGGGTAACAGCTTCTGGCCGGCCAGAGATTCGAACCCATGCCTATTCAGCCGGAAACAATGCCTACGAGGACTCTACCAACTGAGCCATCAAGAGAGATATAAGTTTATGACAAGTCCCCGTGTGGCAAACTCACAATTCAGCTATCATGGTGGAGATGGGTTTATTTCAATTCTATGAACAGATTCCTGTATTCGGCAGGAATATGTTGGCGACTTGTCATAAACGTAGATCTCTGTTGATGGCTCAGTTGGTAGAGTCCTCGCAGGCATGGTTTCCGGCTGAATAGGCATGGATTCTAATTTCTGGCCGGCCAGAAGCTGTTACCATAAAATGAATTCCAGTGGATATATATCCCCAAGATAGAATTTGATATTAAATGCCATTGTGGGTGATATTTACACACACACACACACACACACACACACATATATATATATATATATATATATATATATATATATATATATATATATATATATATATAGTGTATAAGTAGATAGGTTATATTTCATATATATTTTATGCAAATAAACCCTTCTAAGATATGTATAAATGTATTATGATTTCACATAAGGAGCCTTGAATACTAGTTTAAACTTTCGTGACGGCTGCAATTTACTAAATTGTGAACAGTTTTATCGATGTAAGAATAATGTCCCAGCCAACTGATATGCGGTATCGAAATATAAATGTAGTCCTTCGAATATCTTGATAACAATAACATTAGAATGATAAAGATGAAAAGAGAGTTATTTAATTAAGCCTCAAATCTTAATTTGGCATATTGTTTTTGTGTTTCAAATACAAGGATAAACAAATATAGTAAACAAGAGGGGCATTCCGTAGATCGCAGACCTCCGCGGCGGCAGTTCATATCTCGACCTTTTTCCCAACCTTGACCTTTGACATTAACATGTATTAGTTGGCGGGGATTTTCATACACTTGAATATGAACCAAGTTTGAAGTCTATGTGACAACGATGTCTAAACTTGTGGCTGATTACGTTAATTGGACATTTTGCTTGACCGTAAACTTGACATTTGACCTTAACCTTCCAAAATTTAATTATTTCTACCTTTTTACATAACAGTTAATATCTGCAAGTATCATTAATCTGTTATTAAAACTGTGGCCAGGAAGCTGTTGACAAACAAACACAATCAGGGGATAAAACATAACCTCCTTCCAACTTCGTTGGTGGAGGTAGTGATAGGCCCTGCCCATCTGTCGGTGGCAATAATAGTAATGATAATAACGACTTGTTATGTTACTAAAATCCAATTTCTGTATGGAGTCGAAATGCTTGAAATAGCATTTATTAACATTAATAAAATTTTCAACAATATGTCAAGTATGTATTCACGTGGTAGACTGCGAATTTGTAAGCTGATTATCAAAATTAATTATTATTATTATTTTCATTACGGTACTTCCATGTATAACAAATTTCCATAAAATATATATATATATATATATATATATATATATATATATATATATATATATATATTATATATATATATATATATATATAAACAATTGAAAACATAGCTAATTTCACTAAAACCATACTAAAACACCAATAGTTATATAATGCATTGGTAAATAGCTAATAACAAAATTCAATTTTGGGTGTTGAATTTCATGGTCGAACCCAATGATAATTATTGACAATGTTTCAAGTCGATTCATTTTGCTTGATTAAAGGCGGTGTCCCTTTATCTACCCCAATGACAATAAACGTTCATTGCAGTATGATAGCATAATTCCATTATGCAAAAGATGTGTGTAATATCTTGTAATTTGATTATGATTTCTTTCTCTGATATGACCGTACTCTATTATTATTATTATTATTATTATTATTATTATTATTATTATTATTATTATTATTATTATTATTATTATTATTACTTGCTAAACTACAACCTTAGTTAGAAAAGCAGGATGCTATAAGCCCAAGGGCCCCAACAGGTAAAATAGCCCAGTGAGGAAAGGAAACAAGGAAAAATGAAATATTCTAAGAACGGTAACAACATTAAAATAAATATATCCTATATAAACTATAAAACCTTAACAAAACAGGAAGAAGAGAAATAACATAGAATAGTGTGCCCGAGTATACCTTCAAGCAAGCAAGAGAACTCAAACCCAAGAGAGTGGAAGGCCATAGTACAGAGGCTATGGCACTACCCAAGACTAGAGAATAATGGTTTGATTTTGGAACGTCCTTCTCCTAGAAGAGCTGCTTACCATAGCTAAAGAGTCTCATCTATCCTACTGAACAATTACACTGCACTAGTAACCCCCTTGGGTGAACAAGAATTGTTTGGTAATATCAGTGTTGTCAGGTGTATGAGGACAGATGAGGATCTATAAAGAATAGGCTAGACTATTCGGTGCATGTTTAGGCAAAGGGAAAGTGGACCGTAACCAGAGAGAAGGATCCAATATATTACTGTCTGGCCAGTCAAGGGACCCCATAACTCTCTAGCGGTAGTATCTCAACGGGTGGCTGGTTTGGTATAATACTCAACTGATCCTTTGATTTCTGTTACTTTTCGAGCCATTCTTGGATTTCTATATTCTGATCCTAATGTAATTTCATTTTAGGGTCACGCTATAGTAACAACTGTTTGAAACACGGATTTTTTTTATGGTGAGAAAATATGATTTCATTCATAATTATGGTAAAGGTGTGTCCACGTGTACCCTCGAACATGTGTTGGCAATATGTTGGCATCATGTTAGATTACACTTAGGCAACACCATGTGGACAAGTGTGCGCTAGTAAGGTAACGATCATATTGGGAGCACATCAGCAGCAGAGGTCAATGAGATGTGTTGTGTGGTCCGTCGTCCTGGAGTGGACAGTCAGTTAGGGTAACATTTTTGCTACCACATAGCCGTGTCCACAGATGTGCTGCCCACATGCAGCCTGCTAGGTTGTACTAACTTCTTGTGGACACGACTTAACAAACTTGTTAGCGAGCTTGCTAACTACTTGTTGCCAGCACGTGTTCGAGGGCACGTGGGGACGGGACTTAAAACGTATGTAGAAGAGAATTCCAGTTTTTTAATTTGAAAACTTATTACCATTTAATTTGAAAAATTAAATCAATCACAAATAAATTTACGTATGAAAGAAAAGAATTCCAGTTTTTAAATCGAAAACTTAAAACCATTTAATTTGAAAAAGTAAACCTCTCTCAAATAAAATTACGTATGTAAGAAGAGAATTCCAGTTTTTTAATGCGAAAATTTATAACCGTTTAATTTGGGAAAAAATCAATTGCAAATAAATTTACGTATGTAAGAAGAAAATTCATTTTTTTAATTCGAAAATTTATAATCATTTACTTCGAAAAAGTAAGTATATCACAAATAAATTTACGTATGTAAGAAGAGAATTTCAGTTTTTCAATCGAAAATTTATAGCCATTTACTTTGAAAAAGTAAATAAAACACAAACAAATTTACAACATGGACATGAAGATTATGCTTTTTTTTTTTTTCTTAAATACGCATCATGTAAACAAATATTATTGAATATGAAAATAAATCTGCCTCCGGATTCGGAAAATACTTCGACATATTGTCAACCAATACGGTTGGAAAAACAGAAATCAACGAATGAAATAGAAAATATGAATTCGAGTTTATGTGCATCCAGATCTGGAACCTTTTTAAAAATAAAATTAACGAATTAACGACAACATTCAAGGATTATGTATATATATATATATATATATATATATATATATATATATATATATATATATATATATATATATATATATGTATATATATATATATCTATATACATGTGTGTGTATATATATATATATATATATATATATATATATATATATATATATATATATATATATATATATATATATATATATATATATATATATATGACATGTCTGTTTTGACTTTGTTACTTGTTTTAGAATGATTTATTGTTAAATTGTTCTCTTCATTTATTTATTTCCTTATTTCCTTTCCTCACTGGGCTATTTTTCCCTGTTGGAGCCCCTGGGCTTATAGCATCTTGCTTTTCCAACTAGGGTTGTAGCTTGGATAATAATAATAATAATAATAATAATAATAATAATAATAATAATAATAATAATAATATATAAATAGAGTTTATATATATATATATATATATATATATATATATATATATATATATAAATATATAAATATATGTATATATATATATATATATATATATATATATATATATATATATATATATATATATATATATATATATACATACACACACACACACACACACACATATATATATATATATATATATATATATATATATATATATATATATATATATATATATATATATATATATATATATATATATAAACTGTGTGTATATGCAAGAGAACCACAGGAAAAATTTAAATAGCAAATATAAGATTAACTCATTACTAGTTATGTGAGACTTCCCCAGAGGTATCACGAAACTAGTCAGGATTTAATCTTATAATTCCTATTTTCATTTTCCCAGTGGTTCTTTTGCTTTTGAGCATCACGTTTCCCTGTGATTTTTACTTATATATATATATATATATATATATATATATATATATATATATATATATATATATATATATATATATATGTATATATATACATATATATATATATATATATATATATATATATATATATATATATATATATTTCATACCTGGAAACGACTGTATAAGATTCCAAGTCCATATCTTTTACTTGAATCGGATAAGCTCTTCTAAGTATTACCTATTATATTTCATTTAAATCCTTTTAGAATAATCTTGCTCCCAAGCAGAACAAATGCATATGCGCCAAATAAACAAAAAGACAAGCAAGCAAGTAAAACATCATACAAGTAGATAAACAGTCAAGCCAACAAGCATTACACTCACATTCAGACATTTACCTCCTTTTTTTAGTAACAAACTAACAAGCCATAAGTGAAATGTTCCGTTAAGGAGACTGGCCAAGAATCTCTACCATGGCTTCTTTTTCATGTCAGATTACGAGCCTCAATACCTCATAGACTTTCCATTAGAGGAGGCGGGAGGGCGCGTTTCCCAAGTCGGTATTTGTGAAATATTTGACAGGGAAGTGCCGGAGTAAACACGTAAGTTTAGAGCCCGCCATCAAAGAAGACTGTAATGAGACCTTCCAGGTCTATGGATTGCTTCCCGTGAAATAAATTTACCTTGAATGAATATTGGCTGATATAACATGGCACAAGTTTATATATATATATATATATATATATATATATATATATATATATATATATATATATATATATATATATATATATATATATATATATATATCATTGAAATATATAAATATGCTCTTTCGATTTAGATCGGTTTTGTAGAATGAATGGTGTAAAAGAGAAGGTTAACCCTTACTGCTATTTCCTTGTTGCTTATATTCTCTGTTAATCACTCGTAAAGGGTTTCAATTTAATCCATCCATCCTACTGTCCTTCAGCATTGTAACGCCCGCGAGGTCATTTTCACCTAAATGAAATTACACTGTTGCTACATCTTGGAACTCACTGCTTCCGTTTTCCTTGGGGGATATAACATTCCAATTTTACAGAGGCGTCATCATCACTCTTTTCATTGCTGAATCTTAGCTCTTAGTTTAAGTTTGGGATAGTTTAGAGTACATGACTGCCACCTTGTTAGCCTTTGCACTTAAAAAGTGACGGACGTAAATTCTTTTATCTCGTGGGTTTTATTGATTTATTGGTTGTGATGGCCTATTGTAAACGTCCCTGCCTGGTGATCTGCCGGAATGGGGTCGGGTCCCGCCCATGTTAGATAGTTTTTTTTTTGTACTGTCTGCAACCTCACCATCCATGTGAGCTAAGGATGTTAGTTTTGGGGGAATCTATAGGTATAACCGCTGAGTCATGAGTATTCATCGCCTGGCCCTCCCTGGTCCTATCTTGTATAGAGAGGGACTTGATCGCTGATCACACACAAACACACACACACACACACACATATATATATATATATATATATATATATATATATATATATATATGTGTGTGTGTGTATATATATATATATATATATATATATATATATATATATATATATATATATACACACACATATATATATATATCTATCTATATATATATATATATATATATATATATATATATATATATATATATATATATATATATATATATATATATTTATACATGGTCAGTGTCTAGGGCATTGTCCTGCGAGCTTAGGGCATTGTCACTGTTCCTTACCTTTGCATTAATGAGCATCCTTCAAACCTTGGAACCAACTGGTGCCTTGCATAATTCTTGTTTTATACAATTTGCTACTAGCCATTCAGATGTATAGATATATAACGTGAATAAAATATTCAAAAACCCAGACAGAATTTTGTTA
Organism: Palaemon carinicauda; assembly: GCF_036898095.1. Lineage (NCBI taxonomy): Eukaryota > Metazoa > Arthropoda > Malacostraca > Decapoda > Palaemonidae > Palaemon > Palaemon carinicauda. The sequence continues at coordinate 87,998,026 of NC_090751.1, forward strand.
ATCTAATAACAAAAGCAAATACAGTATTTCCTCGTGGAGAACAATTCATTTCATTTACTATAGTGAAAAAATAATTACTTTTGAATGTAAAACAGTTTTTCTCTTCTGAAAAAGTACGAAC
>NC_090751.1:88005646-88028146 GCF_036898095.1 Palaemon carinicauda
CTGTTGAAAGAGTGATAGAGATAGAGAGGAGGTCAAGACAGAAAGGACATTTGAGGTTTGGTCATTGTAATGAGAAGGGAACAGACACAGACATGTGGAATGAGGATGGAGAATAAATATGTCTGCACAGAATGTCCCTATGAAGGGAGGTCAATACAATACTAGGGAAACAGTAAAAAATCAAAACAAGATGAAAAGGAAGTGATAATGGTGGGGAGTAAATTGATACTGAAAGAGAGAGAGAGAGAGAGAGAGGAGAGAGAGAGAGAGGAGAGAGAGAGAGAGAGAGAGAGAGAGAGAGAGAGAGAGAGGCTGATGAAGGAAAGAAGACCACAATGCTTTGGAATTTATGATAATTATGACATTATGAGAGAGAGAGAGAGAGAGAGAGAGAGAGAGAGAGAGAGAGAGAGAGAGAGAGAGAGAGAGAGAGAGATGAAGGAATTAAGACCACAATGCTTTGGAATTTATGATAATTATGACATTATGAGAGAGAGAGGAGAGAGAGAGAGAGAGAGAGAGAGAGAGAGAGAGAGAGAGAGAGAGAGAGAGAGAGGCTGATGAAGGAAAGAAGACCACAATGTTTTGGAATTTATAATACTTATGGCAGTATAATGAGAGAGAGAGAGAGAGAGAGAGAGAGAGAGAGAGAGAGAGAGAGAGAGAGAGAGAGAGAGAGAGAGAGAGAGAGGAGAGATGCTTTTGGGATAGGGATGAGGGAGGAAAATAAAGGTGAATGTTTAGAGATATAATAAAGCAATAATAATAGTCTTATGAAAGAAGAGAGAAATAATCTTAAAATATATCTAATCCTGCATATTAGAAGTTTTCCCACGTATTTTTATTTTTGGGGTTTGATAATGTTTTTCTTTTGTCTGGTTGAACCCGATTTAGTCATAAAATGGTGGACCCATTGTCACAAAATCCTGGTAGAAAGCCCTCGAGTAAAGTCAGCCATTGCCACTAAGATAAATCCTCTGATTTAAGATGGCCATCCAGTCCATACCTGGAGACGAAAGGCACTCCACTTTGGCGAAAATGTCTTAACGGATGCAGTACTCTGATCCCTACCGAAAAGTCGGACGGAGATGTGCACTCTTTCCGTATTATTTTAAAAGTTATTGATGCATCGCCGTGACATTTTATGAAGACGTAGGCTATGGGTAAATGTAAAATTGGGCAGTTCTAGAGATATTTCCGGGTTCGAAGACGGTTAGAAATCTCCCTATTGTAATATTTATCACTGATAGAGGTAAGTGCTCTTTCTTATGTCGTGATATTACATAGTATTTTCAAAATCTTCTCCGGAATTTTCGAAAGATATTCATGTACTGACTCTAGCACTAGAAATCATGATTTCAATCCGTGTTTGAGCTTAATAAGATTTCAGGCAAATGTCATGTTACAGTTAATTTATAAAAGAAAAGTACAATTCAGTATGTTTCTATGAAACATTGCCCCATCTTATTACAGTAATTTAAATCATTGATAAAAATCAACAGGAAAATTTGTTAATGAAATAATCTTTATGTCTTCAATTAGTGGGATAAAATGTAATTTTAACCACTGATGAAAACTACTATGTGATTCAGGGCCTCTGTAACACGGTTTTTTCGCAATAACTTTTTTTCTATGAATTTCATAAATATAACGCATATTCAGAATGCACATTATATCTACACATAAATTTTGACTATATTCTGCATTACGTAGGTTGGTACTTTATTAAGTAAAAGTGACGATTTTTGAAGACGGGCCAACTTACTCAGAGAAAAGGTTTCGAACGCACTCGTTACGTAACTTATGACGGCATTTCTTCCCTCTTTCTCGATCGATGATTGGCTATACGTAACGAAGGCTATACCTCTGCCAACAATGACACAAAAGTTGAAATAAAAGCAAAGCAGTACACCTTTATGAACTCTGAAACCTCTCCACTGATAATTGTCACAATGAACAAACCAACAAAATATGTTAATAAATACAAAAACATTTCGATTATTAGTCTAACTCCCAAAATAAGTTTCCTAAGAAATTACAGTCTACTTTATAGGTCACAATCAGATTGACAAGGTGTTGGGAATAGTTGGTAATTTTCAAAAACGTAGTAGACAAGCTTGATTTGATAACTGCTATATCCTATGTCAAGCAATTTTTATTTATTGTCTATTTACCTACCTATTCACTGTAAAAAAAAAAAAAAAAAAAAATAGACGGTAACGTATTTTGGCTTTAAACCCTCACCAATAATTATCGTCAGAATGATGACTTCATGAGGCTCCACTCACTTTGGCCTGGTTATAATTCAGGATAACACTGAAGGCTATCATGGGCATTGTTGGATCAGAAAATTTAAATTCTGGCTATAAAAACTCATTTCTTGAGTAGTTGTAAGAAGTGCTAAATGATCCTCAAGGATCCTAGCAGTTGGCCTAAACGTTTAATTCATGTATACTACTGTTGGAGCACTACTGCTACAGTAGTATTACTACGCTAGCACAGATACCCCACCCACATTTATGTATTGTTCCGCCATTCATAAAGTCTTTGTCATATTTTTTCACTGCAATAAGCCATGGCCTCCTCAGAAATTAAGTTTAACATTAGATGATAGGTTATTTCATTAAGCTGACAACTTATGGCAACTGGGTATGTTATTGCCGATGTTGAAGCTAAAGATAAAGTATGGTATCATTTCTTTATTGCATTATCATCTTTACTACTATTTGTTTTGCTACATGTAGTAATTATTTTAAAGGATAAATGAATTATGTTCACTTTTTTCTATAAATTCCCATTAGATGTACAAATAAAACTCCTAAAACTATTCATGATTTATTTACAAAATGCAGTCATGCCCAAAACATAGCCAACACGGTCGTACGGCCTAAGAAGAAGAAAAAAAAATTATATCGGATGATCCGTTGGTCTGATGGAGAGTTTAGCACAAAATTCTTATTTTAACAAAAATAGTTATATAAAGACTGTTTACATACAATCTCTCTCTTTCTATCTCTCTCTTGGTGGCATAGTGAATAGTTAATGGAAATGTTCAAAAGCCTGAATGACATTACAAGTATTATAATCATGTTACGCTAAATACAAATCAGACCTTAAATATAGGATTTACACTAAAAACTGAATAATTACTTATTCAGGCTATAGTAAATATGGCCACGGGCTTTCTCTTGACTGTATAAAGTTGCAAGTCGTAAGACAAATGCAGTTTTGCAACCAAGGGGGCAATTCCAAATCATGTTAGCCATTCTTGACTTATGGTTTTCAGAGCCGATGGAACAAGGTGAATGGATGTCTGGTGGATGGGCGGGGCAAAATTTTGTCAAAAGGTGTTTACATTGCTTACGTAATGAATGTTTTCAACTCTTGGCTCGTAATCACTGGCCATGGCGTCGGCTACATCATTCTTTCTCTATAAAAATTAAAACTATCGGGTTTAGGTTATTGATAATGCTGACAAAATTTGTGTGTGGTTGTAGAATATACATATGTCAACTTTCAGCTACATCCGATGCTTTGATAAGGAGCAAAGTCCAAAAAACCGTGTTACAGAGGCCCTGAATCTCATAGTAGCTGATTTAAACTGTAATTGGCTTTAAAACTAAATATTACTTTAGAACCATATTGAATAATATATAAAAAATAGATTTGCAAAAAAATTATAAAAATGTATGAAAGGTTATTTCTACCTGCAGTGTTTTGTCTCATAGAATAGAACAAATGAAAGATAATTGAAATAAGATACACGAAGTAATTTTGACTTTTCGGTTTTATGTTAATCCATAAGAAAAAATACTAACAACCAGTTACACACATAATATTTTACACACACACACACACACACACATATATATATATATATATATATATATATATATATATATATATATATATATATATAAATATATATATATATATATACAGTGTATATATATATATATATATATATATATATATATATATATATATATATATATATATATATATATATATATATATATCGGTATATGTATACTGTATGTATATACTATAAATATATATATACTGTATATATATGTGTATATATAAATATATATATATATATATATATATATATATATATATATATATATATATATATATATATATATATATATATGTGTGTGTGTGTGTATTATATATATGTACAGTATATATTTATATTTACACAAATGCAGTCGTTTCAAGTCCACTACATTACAAATGCCTCATACAAGCCCTTATTCATGACTAGTTTTCAGCACCATGCTGGCCAACTGCGAATTGATGATGGTGGGAGACTTCTGTGATCGCTCACAGTAAACCAACATTTTATGGGTGGCTTTGACTAGAACAGCTTTGCTTATCATTGGGATACACAAAACCTTTCACCACGTCAAGGTATCCTAATTCAGAAAGGGTATATAGATATATATGTATGTATATATATATATATATACATATATATATATATATATATATATATATATATATATATATATATATATATATATATATATATATATATATATATCCTCCTATGCCTGTTGACGCAAAGAGCCTCGATTAGATTTCGCCGGTCGTCTCTATCTTGAGCTTTTAATTCAATACTTTTCCACTCATCTCCAACTTCACGCTTCATAGTACTCAGCCATGTAGGCCTTGGTCCTCTTACTCTTCTAGTGCCTTGTAGAGCCCAGCTGAACAATATATGTATATATATACACATATATGTATATATATATATGTATATATATATATATATATATATATATATATATATATATATATATGTATGTATGTATGTATGTGTGTGTTATCTGTTTGTTTGCATTTATGTTTAAGCTGTGTCTTTGTTATACGTCCCTTTACTCTGTTTATTGGCTTATATCTTAACACATTACATTCCTTCGCTTTGTCTTGTTCAACCATCTGGAAAGAATTATCAAATCCTTTTAACGTATTTACATTTATATCTTCACACCTGTCGCCTGGTGATAGTGTATTTATGAGTTATTAGACCATTCCATAATCATGACGTAATGAAGCGTAATCTTTTCTGTGATTTTTTTAAGCATCAACGGAATTTAACGTTTATATTATTTTCAAAGCTTTTATATATGTGTGTATTCATCTTTATATGCATATACCTCTTATTTCCAAGCATGTGGTTGTGGTGGCCGGTGAACTGGTGAACGCCAGACTGGGGTTCGAGTCCCCCTCAAACTCGTTAGTTTCTTTGGTCGTTGCAACCTTACCATGCTTGTGGGCTAAGGAGGGGTGGGGGGTTGGAGGAATCCTGTAGGTCCATATGTTGAGTCATCTGCAGCTATTGCCTGGCCATCGTTGGTCCTAGCTTTGGTGGAGAGGGGGCAAGGGCACTGATCATATGTATGTATAGTCAATCTCTAGGGCGTTGTCCTACTTGATAGGGCAATGTCACTGTAAATTGCCTTTGCCATTTATGACTGGCCTTTAAACCTTTAAATACGTTGGCGTATGTAATGATTTTCAAAGAATGCAATTATATTCTTAGATATTTTCATTCTGATACGATTTTCATTTAGTAAAAGTGTGTATGTATACGTGTGTGCATGAATAACGTGTTGCTCAACTTTTTTAAAAACCTTCTTGCCTAGTAACATTTAAACCTGTGTTCACGTAATTATAAAATATGTATCTATAAATACCTTCACATGTATTTTAAACTTCCTGCCTGATGATTTGCCAGACTGGGATTCGAGTCCTGCTCATGCTCGATAGTTTCTTGTAGTGTCTGCGACTTCACCATCATTGTGAGCTAAGATTAGGGGTTTGGGGAAGCCTATAGGTCTACCTGCTGAGTCATCAACAGCCAATGCCTAGTCCACCCTTGTTCTAGCTTGGATGGAGAGGAGGTTTAAGCTCTGATCATATGTATATATGGTCAGTCTCTGAGACACTATCCTGCTAACTAGGGCAATGTCACTGCCCCTTCCCTTTGCCATTCATGAGCGGAATTTAAATCTTTAAACCTTTTAACTACTAAATCGTTCTTTTAAAGGATTCATTCACACATTCATCTCTCCTCTTTCCCCTCTTCTGCACAAACATTTCCGGACGATTTTTCTCTTTATTTTTTACCTTATTTTTTTTCTTTTTTTTTTTTTTAATATTGTCGTCTATTTTACTTCAATTTAATTTTATTATTTGCATCACTTGGTTTCCTTTACATCTCATTTACACTTTTATTTGCTGTACTTTCTTTTGTGTTTTTCATTTCCATCTCAGATTTATTATTTGGTTAATTTATATCTTAGTATTTTCAAATTGTTTTTTCCTTATACTTCTTTTTAATTTCTCGTATGTTTTTATTTTTGCGCTGTTATTTTTTATGCTTTATTCTGATTTGTTCTTAAATTCGTTTATGGTGTTTTATATACTGTAAATAATTTTTCATCTCGTTATTCAAATTTTCTCTATTTGCCTTTTTACTATCTTTATTGATTTCTCATTTCAATCTGAATTATTCCAATTATATTTTTATCGTTGCATTATTCCCCATTTCCTTTGAACTCGTATGTCAGTAGTTTTTATTTCGTTGATATTTGTTATATACTCTTTATTCTTTTTTATTACACCTAATTCCCAGACTATATTTTCATTAATTCCTACTTATTTATTACTATTTATTACCTCCGTCAGCGAAGTTGTGAGGAGGTTATGTTTAAGCCTTTTGTCTGTCTGTTTGTCCGTTAGTTTGTGAACAACTTCCTGGCAACAATTTTACTCATAGAGTAGTGAAACTTTCAGGGATTCATTTCTCTGTGGAGACGTGGAAGCGATTCAATTTTGAAATTCCTAGGTCAAAGGTCAAGGTCAAGGAAAAGGTCGACCGAATTAACCCTAAACTTAACCCCAAGTTCGCACATGGCTGTCATACAGACTTCTAATACGCCTACGGTCTAAATTGACTCTGGGAAAGGCTAGCAGGTTTCGAGAAATAACCTGCCGTGGTGGAGGTCTGCACTCTGTGTGATTTTCTAGCTTTCTGTGTTATGGTGACTTTACTCTAAATCTTATTTATTCAATCGAATTAATCATTTTTACATAGCCCCCATATTCATTCAATTCATATTTCATATTTTTCTTATAGTGTTTATATTTTCGGAATCCACTTTTGTTGTTTTTATGCCTGTGCCTGGCTCGGTTATTGGATCTCTTCCTTTCATTTTTTTCCGCTTTTTTTTCCTTCGAGTATAGAATTTCCTTTCGCTTTTATATGCGTTTTTTACTACCGGATTTTGCCTTCCTTAATGGAACCTTTGAAATTCGAGAATTCTGAATTTTGAATGTTGAGTTCCATTTCCAGGATTCATGTGATTTATACATGTATATATGTATGCCTATATATATATATATATATATATATATATATATATATATATATATATATATATATATATATATAGTATATATATATATAGTATATATATAGTATATATATATATATATATATATATATATATATATATATATATATATATATATATATATATATATATATATATCATCATCATCATCTCCTACGCCTATTGACGCATATGCCCCTCGGTTAGATTTAGCCAGTCGTCTCCATCTTGAGCTTTCAATTCAATATTTCTCCATTCATCATCTCCCACTTCACGCTTCATAGTTCTCAGCCATGTAGTCCTTGGTCTTCCAACTCTTCTAGTGCCTTGTGGAGCCCAGCTGGAAGTTTGGTGAACTAATCTCTCTTGGGGAGTGCGAAGAGCATGCCCAAACTATCTCCATTTACCCCTCATCATGATCTCATCCACATATGGCACTCTAGTAATCTCTCTTATAGTTTCACTTCTAATCCTGACCTGTCATTTAACTCCCAATATCCTTCTGAAGGCTTTGTTCTCAAATCTACTAAATCTGTTGGTGATTGTTTCACTGTCATACCACGACACATGTCCATACAGGATGATATATATATATATATATATATATATATATATATATATATATATATATATATATATATATATATATATATATATATATATATACATATATATATATATATATATGCGTAAAACTCACAGGAAAACGTGATGCTCAGATGCAGAAGAACCACAGGGAAAATGAAAATACAGAATATACACTTGAGTCCTGACTAGTTTCGTGATACTTCCTCAGAGGACTGATTTATTGAGAGAGGTTTCTTACAATTTATAGGGAAAGCAAAAGTACGAACATACATATAGAGATTTAGAGAACAATGACACTCCCTTACCCGCTACCTGGGCTTGACTCAGGTGTGAGTAGGAGGAGTCCGCAAGCTCGTTAGACACCTGCTAAAAAGGGTCATTTCTAGTGGCGGGTATATTCTTGTTTTCTTCTTATTTTACTTTCATTACAGTTATTTATATGTCAATGCGGTAGCCTTATCTATATAAATACATAAGCAAAACATACACAAACATACAAATATATATACATATATATATATATATATATATATATTTATACATATACACATACATACATATACATATATATACATATATATATATATATATATATATATATATATATATATATATATATATATATATATATATATATATATATATATATATATATATACATACACATACACATTACATATATATACATACATACAGATACAAATACATATACATAAATACTTACACATACACATACATATACATACACATACATGTATACATATATACATATATACACATACATACTTATGCATATATACATTTATATGTATACAACATTAATATCATAAACATATAATCATGTATATATCAATACTTATATCTAGCATAACACTATATAGTGCCAATATACATATGCATACTATATATATATATAAAATAATTGTTTCCTTTAATGAATGGTAGCTTAGGTCTAAATATTAATTTCACACCGACGTTAATTATTCACAATACATTCAATTCTACATTAAGTGGTTAATGTTTTTTTATATAGCTTACAAATATCTTTACATATAAAGGCGTCGAGTTTATACATTCCATGACCAATATTCAAGTTGTTTTCAAAGGTTTCTTTTATGAAACTGGACTCTATGATGTTTCTTTCTACTAAGTTATTTGAATGAACAATTTCTTTGCACCTGACCAATTAATAGGGTGATTTTTATCTCCAACGTGGGCAAAGAGTGCATTATTATCTTGAGCATACCTGACACTTTTCTTATATTGTTCAATTCTCTTTTCTAGGGCTTTACCAGTTTGACCAATATAGTATTTTTCACAAGCATTGCATGGAATACGATATACACATCCCTTGGTAATGTCAGGAGAATTCTTTATTAAGGCTGTTTTTATTGTATTTTTACTCTTAAATGCTACATTTACATTGAAGTTTTTTAACAGTTGGGGAATTTCTTTAAATGAATCACAATAAGGTAGTACAAGTAAATTTTGTGTGTTATAGTTTTTTCTGTTATCATTACCGAAAAAAGTCTTTTTTGCTGTTCTTAGGGCATCATCTAACACAATTTCAGGATACTTCAGTTTTTTACCTATTGCTCTAATACCATTTATTTCGTCATCAATATATTCAGGGCTGCAGACTAGGAATGCTCTTAAAAACATTGAAGTAAATACAGATTTCTTAACTTTGTTGCCTTGGTTTGAGTAATAATGGACATATGCCGAGATATTCGTTGGCTTTCTGTATACACTGAACTTGAGACTATTATTACATCTATGTATGCGACAGTCCAAAAAAGGTAGGGTACAGCATATAAATTATCTAAGTACCTTGTGAATATCCTCAATCCTTTAGTTGGCACCATCTCATATTCAAATATAAAAAATAATGTAGACTTGATTAACAAACTGAATGAAGTATAGATCAACAGTACCTGTAGGCTTGTCAATTTTGATGTAGTCTCACTATTCACAAAAGTACCTATTGATGACATGTTGGAATTTTTATCTGAAACATTAGATAATAGACAATTGAATCTACCATTCTCCATACACACTTTAATAGAATTAATTAAATTATGTATAAAAGATTGTAAATTTGAATTCAATGGGAGATTTTATGCACAAATTTTTGGTATGGCTATGGGAAACCCTTTATCCCCAGTATTGAGCAATCTATATATGGAATTTTTTGAAAGCAGAATCGTAAATAACATCATACCTAATAATGTAAAATGGTTTCGATATATTGACGACATAATATGTGTGTGGCCAGGAAATGAAAATTTAGATAACTTTCTTCTTAGATTGAATAGTTTGGTACCATCAATAAATTTCACTATGGAGCTGGAGAATAATTGTACCCTACCTTTTTTTGGACTGTCGCATACATAGATGTAATAATAGTCTCAAGTTCAGTGTATACAGAAAGCCAACGAATATCTCGGCATATGTCCATTATTACTCAAACCAAGGCAACAAAGTTAAGAAATCTGTATTTACTTCTATGTTTTTAAGAGCATTCCGAGTCTGCAGCCCTGAATATATTGATGACGAAATAAATGGTATTAGAGCAATAGGTAAAAAACTAAAGTATCCTGAAATTGTGTTAGATGATGCCCTAAGAACAGCAAAAAAGACTTTTTTCGGTAATGATAACAGAAAAAACTATAACACACAAATTTTACTTGTACTACCTTATTGTGATTCATTTAAAGAAATTCCCCAACTGTTAAAAAACTTCAATGTAAATGTAGCATTTAAGAGTAAAAATACAATAAAAACAGCCTTAATAAAGAATTCTCCTGACATTACCAAGGGATGTGTATATCGTATTCCATGCAATGCTTGTGAAAAATACTATATTGGTCAAACTGGTAAAGCCCTAGAAAAGAGAATTGAACAACATAAGAAAAGTGTCAGGTATGCTCAAGATAATAATGCACTCTTTGCCCACGTTAGAGATAAAAATCACCCTATTAATTGGTCAGGTGCAAAGAAATTGGTTCATTCAAATAACTTAGTGGAAAGAAACATCATAGAGTCCAGTTTCATAAAAGAAACCTTTGAAAACAACTTGAATATTGGTCATGGAATGTATAAACTCGACGCCTTTATATGTAAAGAGATTTGTAAGCTATATAAAAAAAAAAAACATTAACCACTTAATGTAGAATTGAATGTATTGTGAATAATTAACGTCGGTGTGAAATTAATATTTAGACCCAAGCTACCATTCATTAAAGGAAACAATTATTTTATATAGTATGCATAAGTATATTGGCACTATATAGTGTTATGCTAGATATAAGTATTGATATATACATGATTATATGTTTATGATATTAATGTTGTATGTATATAAATGTATATATGCATAAGTATGTATGTGTATATATGTATATATGTATATATGTATGTGTATATATATATGTATATATGTATGTGTATGTATATGTATGTGTATGTGTAAGTATTTATGTATATGTATTTGTATCTGTATGTATGTATGTATATGTATATGTATATGTGTATGTGTATGTATATGTATATATATATATGTGTATATATGTATATATATGTATATGTATGTATGTGTATATATATATATATATATATATATATATATATATAATAATAATAATAATAATAATAATAATAATAATAATAATAATAATGTTTATTGGACAAAAACATATTTACATACAAAATATTTACAAAAAAAAGATTGGGTCCAAGCCCATGTGGAGCAGAGCTCTTCGGGCAATAATACAAATAAAATAATATCTTCAATAAAAAAAATTTATAAAAAGTAAATATTGATATAGATAAACTAAATGTACACATACATATACACAAGTATATACATATGCATACATATACAAATACATATACACGCATGTACATATACATACACATATACACATAGACACATATAAATGAGATTTTCAGCCTAGAAATAAATGGAATTGTATATTCGTATAATAAAGTATAATAAAGAAGGGCGGAATAATAAATAGTGCAAATTTTGAATTTAAACATTGATATGGTAGAAATGCTAGAATTACAAATGTATACAAGCAATAAACAATATAAGAATTAAGAACATTATTGCATTAATGGTTAGGTCATGAAGAAATATCAACTAATAAAACTTAGTACACAGATAATAACATATTAGTATATGATTTTTTAAAAGATCGAATGCTAAGCAATGCTTTAAGATAAGCAGGCAGAGTATTCCATTGTTTAACTCCCTGATAGAGATAAAACTGTTCACATTTCTTTACACGTACGAAGGGAAGAGTTAAGTTAGAGTCTCTTGTTCTATATTGGTGTGGTGATTGTACCTGAATTATTTTTTGTCTAATGGATGGATATTTATGCAGCGAAAGTGTTTGAAACATCAAATTCATTAAGGAGAGTTTGTAGGTATCCTCCAACTTCAGAATCGAGAGAGACCGGAATAGAGGTGATGTATGAGCTAAATAATCACTCGAAGTTATTATTCTCACCAGTTTTTTTTGCATAATGATTAGCGGTTGCAGGACGTTTCTACTGCAACTCCCCCACGCTGTAATGCAGTAATTTAGATGAGGAGATATTAAAGAGTGGTAGAGTTGTTTTAATATATATAGCGGGAAATAATCCTTCAGCCTATATATGATACCTGTAACTTTGGAAATTGTATTGACTATCATATCTACATGCTTACTGAAGGTTAATTTATTGTCAAACATTACTCCTAAAAATTTTCCACTTGATTTCTGGTCAAGAGTGTGATTTCCTATTGCAACTCTTATGTTACCGGGAACTTTGCGCAAAGAAAATATTATGAAATATGTTTTTCTCTCATTTAGGGTCAATTTATTCGATAATAACCAATTTTTAACATTATTTAAGTTAGCAGTTAAAGAATTACAAAGAGAATAAATATTTTTATGACAAAGATGGAGCGTGGTGTCATCGGCAAAAAGTATGGAGTTTAATCTGCCAACTGAACGAGGCAAATCATTAATATATTTGTATGTTTGTGTATGTTTTGCTTATGTATTTATATAGATAAGGCTACCGCATTGACATATAAATAACTGTAATGAAAGTAAAATAAGAAGAAAACAAGAATATACCCGCCACTAGAAATGACCCTTTTTAGCAGGTGTCTAACGAGCTTGCGGACTCCTCCTACTCACACCTGAGTCAAGCCCAGGTAGAGGGTAAGGGAGTGTCATTGTTCTCTAAATCTCTATATGTATGTTCGTACTTTTGCTTTCCCTATAAATTGTAAGAAACCTCTCTCAATAAATCAGTCCTCTGAGGAAGTATCACGAAACTAGTCAGGACTCAAGTGTATATTCTGTATTTTCATTTTCCCTGTGGTTCTTCTGCATATATATATATATATATATATATATATATATATATATATATATATAGTATATATCCTTTCCGAGTGGGGATACTTTAACGCGATGAAGGGGTTTGTGTATCGCCATTATCAGCAAAGCTATACTAGTCAGGAGCTCACCCATACTAGGATGGTTTTCCTTGAGCGTTAAGACCAAAGTCTCCCACCATCAGCAATCTGCAATGCCCAGCGTAGGGATGAAAATGGCCAAACCCCAGGTATGACCAAGACATGTCTGAGGCCTTTGTCCTGCAGTGAACTAGAAACAGATGCATTTGTTGTTGTTGGTGGTGTTGTATGTATACAGTATATGCGTATATATGTGTATATATATATTGATTAATGGCAATTGCTTTAGTGGCACTGAAGCGCTTCTTATCTATATATTTATATATTTTTTTCCAGAGTCTTCAGAGTAAAACTTTGGGTAAAAGAAACTGTGATTATTTACTTTCATTTATCTTATGAATACAGCACTCTTCTCGTGCAATATTAAAAACTTTGTCTTTATCAAGCGATGACTGATGTAAGTTAATTTTATAATTCCTTAAGGGGTTGTTGTGGCCTGATTGCTAACGTCTCTGCCTGATGTTTGCCAGACGGGTGTTCGAGTCCCGCTCAGACTCGTTGGTGCTTTTAGTGTCTGCAAATTCACCATCCTTTTGAGCTAAGGTTGTGAAGATTGGGGGAGCCTATAGGGCCAGGCAATGGCTACTGTTGACGCAGCAGGTAGATCTATAGGCTCCCCCAAAACCCCCATCCTTAGCTCACAATGATTGTGAGGTTGCAGACACTACAAGAAATTATCGAATCTGAGAGGAACTCGAACACCAGTCCGGCTAGCAGCAGGCAGGAACTGTTCCAATAGGCCACAACAACCCTGAAGAAAAACGCATGGTGGGAGAGTGTTGCTGTAGTTAGTTAGACTCTTGCTAAATGTTGCAGTGTTCGCCTTTGAAGGGTCATGCTTACAGCTTCAGCTATCACGAGCCTTCTGTAGTTTCTCTTCCTGCGAATGATCTGGGTTTCTTTTAGGGGGAGTTTCCATTCATGAATATCGAGGTAATGTTGATGTATGACCCTCTGATCTCTGTGGGCCAGCATACATCTTCGAAGTATCGTGGTAGTGTGGCCGGTGTAGGCATTTTTTGAGAAATTTTCACACCTTGTGGCAAGAATATTTATAGAAGTTAGTACACGCTTCCTTTTGGTATCTTGGAGGCAGTGTATTGTATTGTACTCTCGCAAGGGCTTTCAGGGCGACACCTTGATTGATGATTCCCCGTAAATCGTGGCTTTCATCTTTATTAACCGATCCAAATTTAATGGTTAGATAATTAATTAATGTTCTTTTCATTAGTTTCCGTCGTTGTGGGCTGTTGAATATCGTCAATTTTTTTTTTAATAGTTTCTTATATGATGGTGTCTGGAAGTCCCTTATTGTTAAGGACTTGTCGAATTTGGTTTAATGTGCGACTTTCCAAGATGTGATATGTGTTAGTGCTCTTTTGATGTCAGCACTTACTATTGGCGTTTTGTATGTCTCTGGTCCTTTTACCTCTCGCATTTAGGCATCTTCCTACGACGGTTGATTCCGTGTATATAGTTGTTTTGAACTTTTTTTATCTCACTGTTTAATCAGGACATCGAGGAATGGAAAGTTTTTCTGTTGCTTAATTTCCCCTGTAAAGTTGAGCACGTAATAGAAGTATAAACTCGTGCGTGTGTGGTAGACTGCTATACTCTTCGGTGTTAACAATGGACTCTGTACCTTCAGGCAGCCAAAAAAAAAACAGAAAAAAAAAAAATGCTCAGTCAATTTCCTCTTTATAATCTTCAAATGATCTCTGAAATTTTGAATATAAGTTTTTCTTATTTCATTTCCTTATATCCTCAAAATTATCATCGTTTAATTAATTAATCGTAATACTAGCTGAAAATTTACAATACAAAGGAATGATAAAAATACCGTAAATCAGTTATCACTTAAAGTTAGACAGTTAAATTGTCGAAACAGTGTTTAGTGATAGAATAAAAGTAAATAATCACGGTTTCTTTAATCAAAGTTTCAAGCCGGACACTACGCAAATAAGAGAATTCTTGCAGGAAACACGTTAACGCCACTAAGGCAATTGCCTTTTAATGAAATTTGTCTCAGAGAGAAGCTGTGCCCCAGAGAGAGAGAGAGAGAGAGAGAGAGAGAGAGAGAGAGAGAGAGAGAGAGAGAGAGAGAGAGAGAGAGAGAATCTTAAACAGTTAAAAGAGGCCCATATATTTTGCTTCCGAGGACATTGAAGGAACAAAAAATGTAGGGGGTTTTCTTATTAATAAAGATCTTGCAGGTATCCAAAGAAATTAGGAGTATTAGTGATAGAATTGGAGGATTGAATATCAAACTAAATAAGAAATATAAACTTATGATCACTCAAACGTATGCACCAACATCATCTCATACAGAGGAAGAAATAGAAACTTTTTATGAAGGTCTCGAAATATCTTTAAAAAACATAGGCCTCAATTTACATGTATTTTTGGTGATTTTAATAATAAACTATGTCAAAAAAGGAGACGAGAATCAGCAGTGAGTAAACTTGAACTATGCAGAAGAAATGATAGATGGGACATGCTTGTAGAATTTGCTGAATGGAACGTAGAAAATGGACATGGAGAAGCCCTAATAGAAAAACGAGAAGCGAAATAGATTTTATTCTCAGTGAAAAAGTTGATTTAGTTAAAGATGTAACAGTGTTAAACAAGTTAAAAGTTTAGCAACCATAGAATGGTGAGAAGTAGAATTTGTTTATATCCAAGGAAATGAAGAGAAAAACTAATTTTAAGAAAGAAAATAAACACTACAGTGATATGAGAAAAAATCTTTTGTGTTTAGTTTAGCAATACTCCCAGCTACATGATGAAAAGGAAGCAAGTAAAGAAAGAAACAGTAATATAGCTAAATTGGTATTGGAATCAGCCCAAGAGATAGGTGAGTAAGTTCCTAAACAAAATCAGGGAATTTATCAGGAAAGACCAAAATCTAATAAAAAGAAGTTTGGAAATAAGGATAAAATCCAAGAGCGATGAAATAGAATTAGCAGAACTAAAAACACAAGACATTCGTAAACACAATCAGACCATAATTGGGGTAACACTAAAGAGAGGAAAATACGTCAAATTGTTGAAAAGAAGACTTGGAGCAAGGCGCCAACAGATGGTTGCTATAAAGAATGAAAATGGAAACATTATCAACAAATTGCAGAGGATTTACATACATTGCTATCCACTAACGATATAAAAAATAACTTTGCCAATAGAAATAATGAAACACCCAAGCAGGTATTAAAAGTAGCAGTAGGAGAAGTATAGAAAGTATTAAAAGGTATAAAAAGATGCAAAGCAACAAGAAAATATCCCATAACAATTGAATGTTCATACCTACAGCTTGGAAAATCTTTATCTTTATACTGATTCTTAAAATGGATGACAAAAGACCTGAAAAATTACCGCACTATAATTTTACTCTGAGTATTATATAAGATATTTACAAAGATCATATCAGGACAAATAGAAAGACAGCTAGACTTGAATCAACCAAGAGAGTAGGCAGGCTTTAGAAGTGGGTATTCAACAACTGATCATATCGATGTGATTAACCATCTAATGGAAAAATTAACTGAGTATGACAACCCACTATGTATGGCATTTATAGACTATGAGAAAGCTTTGTATTCTGTTAAAATTTCAGCAGTAATGAAAGCTCTTCAAAGACAAGGAATAGTTGAATCTTATTTTAGAACACTTGAAAACATCCATACAGAAAGTACAGCAATCCTACAACTACAAAAAGATAGTGAGAAAATTCTAATTGAGAAAGGAGTTAGACATGGAGACCCCATATCTCAAAACATTATTCACAGGGTGCTTAAAAGAGGTTTTCAAGAATTTAGATTGGGAAATTGTAGGAGTTAACATTAATAGAGAATACCGTAACAACTTGATTAGCAGATGATTTAGTGAATCACGAGAAGAATTGCAAATGATGATAGAAGATTTAGATAGTGAAAGCTGAAATGAAGGACTGAAAATGAATATCAGTAAAACTCAGAGAAAGTTAGACGAAAACACAAAAAGGCAACAAATAAGGGTCATGGGCGGACCTCCAGAGATTGATAATGAATATATGTACTTAGGACAGACAGGAACTGTTTCCCCAGCGCATGAGACCGAAATTAAATGCATGATAAGCACAGGATGAAGAGCTTTTGTTAAAAAAAATTAGATTATGAAATGTTGAATACCACTTCCTCTAAAAAAGAAAGATATTCCTACCAGTATTAACTTATGCATCAGAAACTTGTAGCCTTACGAAAGTTTTAGAACATAAGGTAGTTACAACTCAAAGAGCTGCGGAAAGAATAATGATGGGACTAACACTAAGACACAGAAAAGGAACAACATGGATATGAGAGGAAAGTAAAATAGAGGATATTCTAACATATAAGAAAAAATATGAACATGGGAAGGATATATAAAGAGAAGGGCAAGAAGAATAATAGAATAGGTCTTTAAAGATTGCAAACGAAGCAGGGGAAGGAAGAGAAGACGATGGATTGACGATCTAAGAAAATTTCCAGCTACAGACGCTAGTGGAAGGACATGACTGATGCCTTTTTCCTGCAGCGGACATTTTACGGTTGATCTATATATATATATATATATATATATATATATATATATATATATATATATATATATATATATATATATATATATATATATATATATATATATATATATATATGTAAAGAGAGGGAGAGAGAGAGAGAGAGAGAGAGAGAGAGAGAGAGAGAGAGAGAGAGAGAGAGAGAGAGAGAGCCAGCATATGCTGGTCACATTCATCAACTCAATGCATATGTAGTGTAACAGTCATAACATTTTTCGTATAAACTTTCAGTAGAAACAAATCTGGTCAAAAGGAGAGCGAACGGACTCGACTGAGATTCAGAATCCTCCAACATTTGTCCTCTTGGAAGCGTTGGTTCGTGCACTTCCTGTGATGGAGAATTTCATCACTCATTCATTTTCATATTGCAATTTTTGAAAGACGTAAATGAAATAATTGGAAATAGGATGATTGACAGGTTTTTATTACTAACACTATACTGTGCAAACACAATCTCTCTCTCTCTCTCTCTCTCTCTCTCTCTCTCTCTCTCTCTCTCTCTCTCTCTCTCTCTCTCTCTCTCTTTGTATGTGTGTGTCTGAAATAGTGTACCCATGAAAAAATATTGTATATGGTTAATTTTAGAATTTTCAAGAAGAAAAATAGCATTATTCGTTACTTCAACTACCTCGTTATATTGCTGGCATGAGGTCTACTTCTTCAATAGTGGTCCTACTACAAATACAATTCCCATCACCCCTCCCTTACTACTATCTCGGCGCTTTCGTACATTCAAAGCGAAAATTATTCTTCGCGAAGGAAATTTATGTCTTCTTTTTCATTATTCTCGCTGCGTTTATACTTCACAAAAGGAAACCTGGGTCTCATTTGCACCATAATAAATCTCGGTTGTAAATGGTGGCTGCATATAATTACCTCGCAGTTTGCTTGCAGGGAAGTTCTTGCCTATTATGTCGCTTGCGCCATTTGAATTTTTCAGTCGCATTGTCATTCAGGGCCGCTCAAGCATGACTTATAGGGTGTGTTGCAATTTTTATCTTTGTGGAGGGAGTTTTAAAGGGCAAGGTCATATATATATATATATATATATATATATATATATATATATATATATATATATATATATGTGTGTGTGTGTGTGTGTGTGTGTGTGTGTGTGTGTGTGGAGAGAGAGAGAGAGAGAGACTTGCTCTTTATTACATAGTATATATATATATATATATATATATATATATATATATATATATATATATATATATATATATATACATGTATATATATATATTTTCTTTAGAAAATCAATATATATATATATATATATATATATACTTTAAAAAATAAATCTCATTCTTAATGTTTATTTGTAACTAATGCCAACAATGTCTGTCTTTTTGCGTTATAGATATAATTAAAAGTCAGTGTTATTAGTTCTCCAAAAATGGAGCTTTTCATAAATAATCCCTATTTAAATTTTTTCCCCTAAGTGTAGTAACAAAAAAGATTTAAATACTTATCCGTAATTTATTTATGTCGAGGCAAAATAAACAAGTCAGTAATCCTGAACTTTGTAATAACAAAAGATTATGACTGCTAATTTTATGTATAATTGGAACAGTTTTTCAACGGTTTCAAAACTAATATTGAACAACGGATTAACAGGAAGTTTTATAACCCTATTTATACATATGATCACTAATCTCATTTGATCTGATGTCAGAAGGAATTTATGTAAATATGCTAACAAATATATTAGATAGTAATTTGCGCGTAGCATGAAGCAATTTTAATTATATTTCTGAAAAATTACGACTGAAACTAGCCGAAGGTAAATACGTGTGTTGAAGTATGAACGACCATCAGCTAATTCAGATACTCAGTAATAGGAAATTACCCATTATCATGCAAGGGCATTACATTTAGAATAGTAATTTCTTTCCCAAATGCTTTTACAAGTATATATATTATCTCTCTCTCTCTCTCTCTCTCTCTCTCTCTCTCTCTCTCTCTCTCTCTCTCTCTCTCGTCTAATTTAATTTCCTTCGTTTTTGTCTCCTGGCCTTAGGGTTAGATAATCTAATTAATATTTTTTTACTTTGGAGGTAACAGAAATTACAATTGCGCTCTTGCGTTAAAGGTTATAATATACTTGTACGTACCAGTAAGCCATCTTTTATAGAAGAGGATGGCTATAGATTAAAACAAGACAACAGCCACCCTCACGTTCATCCTATGGCTATTGAATTAATTCAAATTCCTCAACTTTTACCGATTTATTCAAACAATGCAGTGACTTCTCAACCCGGCACATCACACCACTAAGCCCCTCACCTCTCGTGCCCCTGCAGTGCATTCTGGGTATTGAGGCCCTTCCGGTCCAGCAACACTGGCTTTAACAACATTCTTCTTCTACTAACCCTTTAATGGCTTTGTATAGTTCCATTTCTTGCCTTTTCTAGTGTCCCTACGTCACGTTTACTATCTAAACAATTCTTCTTAACATCTGTCTTTGTGATCTAAGTGAGCTCTTGTGTGTGTATAGGTATGTATGGGTGGATATGGATGTATGGACTTCCCCTCGTAGATTGTCATGGGAACTTTAACGATCTTTCGACCCCAAGGCTTAATTGGACCATACAATGTATTGCAACGTTTTCCTTTTATTTGAGCAGTAACTGAACTATCACGGTTTTATGACTTTCGGCTCTTCATTTGCGATTACTCCTCGTATGGGGGAGTAAATGTTCTTAGGAAAAGTTAATAACATCAAAGAAAGCTCTAGTACCCGGTGTTTTTCTTATCAAGATATGTACATTTACATATGCATACAAAGATGTATGTACGGATGTATGAACATAGAGATTTATGTAATATATGAATTTACTTAGTTTTAGCAAAATAGTTATATATCACTGAAATCTTTTTCTTTTTAAAAAGAAAAATATCAGCTTAACCTACACACACACACACACACACACACACACACACACACACACACATATATATATATATATATATATATATATATATATATATATATATATATATATATATATATATATATATATATATATATAAATATATTTATGTATATATATATATTATATATATATATATATATATATATATATATATATATATATATGTGTGTGTGTGTGTGTGTGTGTATATATATATATATAAATACGTAAGTGTATGTATGTATAAAAAATGAGATAAATCCTTTTAAACTAACAAAAAGTGAGTATATATAGAGAGAAATAAAATGGTGATCTCGTGCCCTACAAGCTTATCCTGAAAAGGACAGAAGTTTTAAACCCATGTCCAAAATAGTAACAAATAAAAGAGAATAGAATGATTTTTTTAAAATGCAATTTACAAATCCTCAGGGAGGTATTCCATATTTTATCAAATAATTTTATACACTTTATAATAGCTCATTATAGAAGAGACTCTTTAGCTATGGTGAGCTGCTCTTCTAGAAGGACACTCCATAATATAACCATTGTTCTCTAGTTTTGGGTAGTGCCATAGCCTCTGTACTATGGTCTTCCACTGTTTTGGTTTAGAGTTTTCTTTCTTGAGGGTACACTCAAACACTGTTCTAACTTATTTCTCTTCCTCTTGTTTGTTTGAAGTGTTTATAGTTTATATTGGAAATATTTATTTTAATACTGTTACTGTTCTTGAAATATTTTATTTTTCCTTGTTTCCTGTCCTCGCTAGGCTATATTCCCTGTTGGAGCCCCTGGGCTGTTAGCCTCCTGCTTTTCCAACTAGGGTCGTAGTTTAGCAAGTAATAATAATAATAATAATAATAATAATAATAATAATAATAATAATAATAATAATAATAATAATAATAATAATAATAATAATAATAATAATAATAAAGCGTGAAATATTAGAATGGAGATTTAAATTTCTATTCTATTGTGGTCAACTAACCTGGTAATAATTCACTTTTAATCAGTTATCGTTAGTCAGGCAAGCTTCTAATTCACCAGCCAGCAAATGATTGTGCGTATAGATCTTAAAACGGCAACAGAAATCTAGAATTACTACTGGGATGTGATCTTAATTATATAGATCTATTGGTAACTTCCCTGCTTGGTGATCGCCAGACTGGGGTTAGAGTCCCGCTCAAACTTGTTAGTTCTTTTAGTGTCTATAGCCTCACCATCCATGTGAGCTAAGGATGGCTGCTTGGGGAGCCTATAGTTCTACCTGCTGAGTCATCAGCAGTCATTACCTGGCCCACCCTGGTCCTAGCTTGGATGCAGAGGGAGGGGACTTGGGTGGTGATCATATGTATATGTGGTCAGTTTCCAGGGCATCGTCCTCCTTGCTAGGGCAATGTCACTGCCCCTTGCGTCTGCTATTTATAAGTGGTCTTTAAATCTTTAAACATAAATCTAAAA
>NC_090751.1:88033146-88043146 GCF_036898095.1 Palaemon carinicauda
TGATGAAAATAGCAATAAAAGGAGACCTGACTGATTGCAATAATTACGCGGTCATCCCAATTTTACGTCAGTTGTCATGAAATATATAGTATGCTTATTGTAAAGAGACTGGAGAGAAAGATTGATAGAAAGATGAGAGACGAATAAGCAGGATTTAGAAAAGGTAGAAGTTGCACTGACCAAATTTTCATCTTGAGACATGTACAGCAATGCGTAGAATATAGAAATCCACTTTT
Organism: Palaemon carinicauda; assembly: GCF_036898095.1. Classification (NCBI taxonomy): domain Eukaryota; kingdom Metazoa; phylum Arthropoda; class Malacostraca; order Decapoda; family Palaemonidae; genus Palaemon; species Palaemon carinicauda. The sequence continues at coordinate 88,033,383 of NC_090751.1, forward strand.
GATGGGATTTGTGGGCTATTAAAAAGCCTTTCATAGTGTGCACCAACCAATTTGTGGAGAGTCGTGCGTTATTATGGAATTCCTATTAAATATGTAAATCTTATTAAGCCTGTTCATGAGCATAGCCAGTGCAAAGTTAATGTTAGTGGAGTCTTATTAAATGAATTTCCTGGGAACAGTGGAGTACTCCAAGGGAATGTGTTGTCACCTATATTGTTTATCTTCCTCGTGGATTTTGTAATACGTATAACAGTTGGATATAGTGGAGGAAGATTGTACTGGATTTGTAATAGGAAATTAGCTGACATAGAGTAAGCTGATGATGCTGTCCTTATTAGCAGACCACCATAGGATTTGCAAAGCTTGCTTACCAGAATTCATAAAATAGCACAGTAGGTTGGGCTCAAGATAAATAGAAGATAGGCAGAGGTGATGAGAACAGAATATGCCATGGAAGATGAAGTATCATTGGAAGAAGGGATTAATGAGGTTGAATAATTTAAGTATTTAGAAACTATGATCTCCAATACAGGGTCTTTAGAATTAGTTTAGTGAATGATTGAAAAAAGCAAATCGACAATAGCTGGGTTAAGTAAAATTTGGAAATTAAATCACCTAAAATTACATATAAAAGTCAGGCTATATATCACTTTCATGAGATCGGTGTACCTGTATGGACATGAGTCATGGTATGACAATGAAACAATCGCCAATAGATTTTGTACATTTAAAAACAAAGCCATCAGAAGAATATTGGTAGTTAAATGGCAGGATAGGATTAGAAATGAAACTATAAGAGAGATTACTCGAGTGCCATATGTGGATGAGATCATAGTGTGTGGTAGATAGAGATAGTTTGGGCATGATCTTTGCACTCCCCAAGAGAGATTAGTTCACCAAAGTTTCAACTGGGCTCCAGAAAGCACTAGAAGAGTTGGAAGACCCAGGCCTTCATGGCTGAGGACTATAGTGCGTGAAGTAAGAGATGATGAATGGGGAAGTATTGATTTAAAAGCTCAAGACAGAGACAACTGGCAAAATTTAACTGAGGCTCTTTGCGTCAATAGGTGTAGGATGAGATTAAGAAGATATATATATATATAATATATATATATATATATATATATATATATATATATATATATATATATATATATATATACACCCTGTGGCCGCAGGGGCATAAAAACAATTAGAATAGCGCCAACATATCCCTGCGTGACGTAAGAGGCGACTAAAAGGGATGGGATGACGGGGCTGGGAACCCCATCTCCTGTATTATAATCCTGTGAGACATCAAAGAGGTGGAGCTGGGGGGAGAGTGACTGCTCCCCGCACTCTAGTTTTGGGGTGTTTGAATGTGTGTGTGGATGTAGTACGATAGAGAGTAAAAGATGTGAGATTGGAAGTATGTTCAGGAATAGAAGAATGGATATATTGGCTTTGTGTGAGACAAAGATAAAACGGGAAGGTGAAGTGATGTTTGGTGAAATGTCTGGTATTGAAAGGGGAAGAGCAAGAGAAGGTGTCGCTTTACTGCTGAGTGAATGGATGACAAGTAAAGTAGTGGAATGGAAGGAGATATCATCTAGGTTAATGTGGGTAAGAGTTAGGTTGGGTAGGGAATGTTGGGCTTTTGTCAGTGCGTATGGGCCAGGTTGTGAGAAAAGTGGAGAAGAGCAAAATGAGTTCTGGAATGAATTAACTAGGTGTGGAGAAGGACTGGGTAGAAGGAATTATGTAGTTGTCATGGGTGACTTAAATGCTGAAGTGGGCGCTGGAGAGGTAGAAGGTGTCATTGGGAAGTATAGCATACTAGGTGAAAATGAGAGTGGTGAGAGACTGGTAGATATGTGTGTTGAGGAAGAGATGGTGATAAGTTCTAGCTTTTTCAAAAAGAAAGATAAAAACAAGTATACATGGGTAAGAGTGGCAAATGGAAGAGTGGTGGAAAGGGTGTTAATGGATTATGTGTTGATAACTAAAAGAATGTTTGAAAGATTGAAAGACGTGCACGTGTTTAGGGGTGTGGCTAACGGTATGTCTGATCATTTTTGGTGGGAGGAAAATTAGTTGTAGAAAAGGAGTGGGGGAATAGAGTAGGTGGATGTAAAAGGGAGCTAGTGAGGGTTGAAGAGCTAATAAAACCGGGGCTGAAAAGTAAATATCAAGAAAGGCTGAAAATGGCAGAGGACGAAGTGAAAGTAAGAGAAACTGGTAATTGAGAGAAGGAGTGGAAATTAGTAAAAGAAAATTTTGTTGGGATTGCAAGTGATGTGTGTGGCAAGAAGTTTGTTGGAGGCAGCATGAGGAAGGGCAGTGAATGGTGGAATGAAGGAGTGAAGGTAAAAGTGGAAGAGAAAAAGAGGGCTTTTGAAGAATGGCTGCAGAGTAATAGTGTAGAGAAGTATGAAAGATATAGAGAGAAAAATGTGGAAGTAAAGCGCAAGGTACTTGAGGCAAAGAGGGCAGCTGACCTGAGATGGAGTCAGGGATTGGGTCATTCATATGAAGAGAATAAGAAGAAGTTTTGGAAAGAAGTGATGATAGTAAGGAAAGCTGGTTCAAGAATTGAAGAGACAGTGAAAGATGGAAATGGAAGGTTGTTAAAAGGAGAGGAGGCAAGGAAAAGTGGGTGGAATATTTTGAAAGTTTACTGAATGTTGAGGATAATAGGGAGGCAGATATAATTGCTTTTGCAGGTGTTGAGGTGCCGGTGATGGGAGATGAGAATAAGAGAGAGATTAAAAGAGAGAAAGTGAGGAGAGCACTAGATGAAACGAGAGTAGGAAAAGCATCTGGTATGGATGGTGTGAGAGCTGAGATGTTGAAGGAAGGGGGTGTGACTGTACTTGAATGGTTGGTGAGATTGTTTAATATGTGTTTTGTGTTGTCACTATATAAGGGTAAGGGAGATGTGCATGAGTGTTCTAACTCAAGGGGTATTAGTTTGTTGAGTGTAGTTGGAAAGTGTATGGTAGAGTATTGATTAATAGGATTAAGGATAAAAGAGAGAATGCAATCTTAGAAGTACAGGGTGGTTTTAGAAGAGGTAGGGTTTGTATAAATCAGATTTTTACAGTTAGGCAGATATGCGAGAAATATTTAGTAAAAGGTAAGGAGATGTATGTTGCGTTTATGGATCTGGAGAAATCGTATGATAGAGTTGATAGGGAAGCAATGTGGAATGTGATGAGGTTATATGGAGTTGGTGGAAGGTTGTTGCAAGCAGTGAAAATTTTTTACAAAGGTAATAAAGCATGCGTTGGGATAGGAAATGAAGTGAGCGATTTGGTTCCGGTGAGAGTGGGGCTGAGACGGATGTGTGATGTCGCTGTTGTTGTTTAACTTGTATGTTGATGGAGTGGTGAAAGAGGTGAATGCTTGAGTGCTTGGACGAGGATTGAAACTGGTAGACGAGAATGATCATGAATGGGAGGTAAATCAGTTGTTGTTTGCGGATGATACTGTACTGGTTGCAGACGAGGAAGAGAAGCTTGGCCGATTAGTGACAGAATTTGGAAGGGTGTGTGAGAGAAGGAAGATGAGAGTTAATGTGGGGAAGGCTAAGGTTAGGAGATTTACGGGAAGTGAAGGTGGTGCGAGGTTGAATGTTATGTTGAATGGAGAGTTACATGAGGAAGTGGATCAGTTTAAGTACTTGGGGTCTGTTGTTGCAGCAAATGGTGGAGTGGAAGCAGAGGTACGTCAAAGAGTGAATGAAGGATGCAAAGTGTTGGGGGCAGTTAAGGGAGTAGTAAAAAATAGAGGGTTGGGCATGAATGTAAAGAGAGTTCTGTATGTTATGTTGAATGGAGAGTTACATGAGGAAGTGGATCAGTTTAAGTACTTGGGGTCTGTTGTTGCAGCAAATGGTGGAGTGGAAGCAGAGGTACGTCAAAGAGTGAATGAAGGATGCAAAGTGTTGGGGGCAGTTAAGGGAGTAGTAAAAAATAGAGGGTTGGGCATGAATGTAAAGAGAGTTCTGTATGAGAAAGTGATTGTACCAACTGTAATGTATGGATCGGAGTTGTGGGGAATGAAAGTGACAGAGAGACAGAAATTGAGTGTTTGAGATAAGTGTCTAAGGAGTATGGCTGGTGTATCTCGAGTAAATAGGGTAAGGAACGGAGTAGTGAGGGTGAGAACGGGTGTAAGAAATGAATTAGCAGCTAGAGTGGATATGAATGTGTTGAGGTGGTTTGGCCATGTTGAGAGAATGGAAAATGGCTGTCTGCTGAAGAAAGTGATGAATGCAAGAGTTGATGGGAGAAGTACAAGAGGAAGGCCAAGGTTTGGGTGGATGGATGGTGTGAAGAAAGCTCTGGGTGATAGGAGGATAGATGTGAGAGAGGCAAGAGAGCGTGCTAGAAATAGGAATGAATGGCGAGCGATTGTGACGCAGTTCCGGTAGGCCCTGCTGCTTCCTCCGGTGCCTTAGATGACCGCGGAGGTAGCAGCAGTAGGGGACTCAGCAGTATGAAGCTTCATCTGTGGTGGAAATGTGGGAGGTTGGGCTGTGGCACCCTAGCAGTACCAGCTGAACTCGGCTGAGTCCCTGGTTAGGCTGGAGGAACGTAGAGAGTAGAGGTCCCCTTTTTGTTTTGTTTCTTGTTGTCGGCTACCCCCGAAAATTGGGGGAAGTGCCTTTGGTATATGTATGTATATATATATATATATATATATATATATATATATATATATATATATATATATATATATATATATATATATATATATATATAACAACACGAAAATGCACCGGATATTAGTCCACTGCAGGACAAAGGCCTTAGACATGTCCTTATTCATGTTTGGGGTTTGTCCAATTTTCATCACCACGCTGGCCAACTGCGGATTAGAGATGATGGGCGACTTTAGTCTCATCCCTCACAGCAAACCAACCTAGTTTTGGTGGCCCTGACTAGTACAACTTTGCTGATCATAGCAATACACAAACCCTTTCACAACGCTGAGGTATCCCCGCTCAGAAAGGAATATGCATATATATATATATATATATATATATATATATATATATATATATATATATATATATATATATATATATATATATACATATATATATATATATATATATATATGTGTGTGTGTGTGTGTGTGTGTGTGTGTGTGTGTGTGCGTGTGTGTGTGTGTGTGTGTGTATGCTTGTGTGTGTATTTAAAAAATGGTTATGTAAATAAAAATTCTTCTGCGAAATAATTAAGGTTGAGTTCTTGACATTCATGTTCTATTTTGCTTTGATATCCCGTTCCTTTTCATTTTTTTTTTTTTTTTTTGCAATATTTTGTTCCGAGTATTACGGCTTTTAAAACCCCACTCTCCCTCCAGGCGCTTAAAAAACTTCGTAAATCTGACTTTTAGGAATTATATTTCTCATAGCCTGGCCACCTCTCTCTCTCTCTCTCTCTCTCTCTCTCTCTCTCTCTCTCTCTCTCTCTCTCTCTCTCTCTCTCTCTCTCTATTTTTTATGACATTTTGATATTTCATTCACTCAAAAGTCCAACTAACTTGAATACTATTACGAAAGTTCTTTATTTAGTTATTTTAATGTGCTAAGTTTATTCATCTATTGATATGATACATACTGCCAAATGAATTATAAATTTAAACATTATATTTGACAGGATTGTAATGCAAATATTGATAACGTCGATTTTATATTTGAATATCAAATTATATCCAAAGGATTCGTATCTACAGGTAAGGGTTCAATAGATGGCAAAGTTCACAATTCATCGAAATTGATAGAGGGAATTTATATATATATTGAGAGGTTTTTTAAAATAAAGTATTTTTAGATATAATATTTACTTTGAACATTGGGTTTAAAGGTTTACAGGTCGCTCATGAATGGCAGAGGCAAGGGACAGTGGCATTGCCCTATCATGCAGGACAATGCCCTAGAGACTGACCATACACTCATGTGATCAGCGCCCAAATCCCCTCTCCACCTAAGCTAGGACCAAGGAGGGCCAGGCAATGGCTGTTGGTGACTCAGCAGATAGACCTATAGGCTTCCCCCCCCCTCCATCCTTAGCTCACAAGGATGATGAAATTGTAGCGACCGAAGGAACTAACGAGTTTGAGCGGGACTCGAACTCCAGTCTGTCGTTCACCAATCAGGGACGTTACCGCCTCGGCCACCACAACCCTATTTGTATAATAAATGTTGCTGATAGGATCTTGTATTTAAGCATTAGATATAAATAGGGTGAATACTACTTTGCATCGATTCATAGGATCTTATATTCAAATGGTAAATATCACTTGATAAAAGGGTCATTAGGATTTTGTAAGTATTGTGACGGGCCGAGAGAAGGTTGTGACTCAAAGGCAAGATGAAAGTCACAACGTTATGTAGGTACATGAAAAGACACATTTCACATGTACCAGTATTGTCATGATTATTATTATTGTATGTATCATTTACTGCATTATCATGATTACCATTATTGTACATATTAACTGTATTATGTACTTTCAACCATTATTTCAGATGTTGCATATCATTAGATAAATCCTGTAATGTTATTGATATGATATGGCAACATTAAGTCAGCATTGGCAACACTTATCTGTTGTGTTGCCATGATGCATTCTGTTCGTCTTCGTCCCCTTAGCTGATAAGTTATCTTTCCTCGTGTCCCACGCATCTTATGTATTTACTCTAATAGACATTGAGAACCTACTTTTTAAGTTGTATCCTTGCCCCACCAATTAAGGTTAAGGAAGTTATCAACACGTACAGTTCTCTCGGCCCGTCACCGGTGTTCGAGTCACTCCGGGTCACCAATGTAACGGGCCGAGAGAAGGTTGTGACTCAGTTGCTTTCATCCTGCCTTTGAGTCACAACCTTCTCTCGGCCCATCACAACCTTCTCTCGGCCCATCACAACCTTCTCTCGGCCCGTCACAGTATCGTTGATATTCAAAATGAGGAATAATGTTCATACTATAGTAAATGTAAGAAATAATTTTTATTATTGTTTTCTCCTAGAAAGAATTACAAAGTTACTACAGAAAGACAATAGAAATATGAAACGACAAAATTAATATTAAATTAAAACTTAAAAGAAATTGTAATATCACAAAGAACATGTCAAACCTACTAACATAATTAGAAGGAATGATGAACTACAGGTAATTATGTAACTTTAGCCGTCCAATTTAAAAACATAAAGAAAAAAAAAAACGCTTGAATACCATGTCAGGCCAAAATAAAAGGTGAAATAAAACGCAACACGACTGCAGAGTTAAGAGCAAAACATATAAAACATTAATTCAGATGAAAACACGATAAAAACACGTTCCACTATTCACCGCACTTATCGGATATTGGAAACATTTCACGCGTAAACGACCCTGAAATCCAATAATCTTAGTTTATGGTATGCACTGTTCACTAAGCATGAAATTAATATCCTTACAAAGGCTTTAATTTCATGTCTTTGATAACGTTCGCGGTTTGTCTCATGCTTGCATCAATTTGGAAATCAATCTATACGTTGAAGACAGGATTCGCATCTATAATCCATATTAAGTAGTAGGTTGGCCAGGGCACCAGCCACCCGTTGAGATACTACCGCTAGAGAGTTGTGGGGTCCTTTGACTGGGCACACAGTACTAATTTACATTGGATCCTTCTCCCTGGTTACGGTTCATTTGGCCCTTGCCTACACCTATACCGAATAGTCTATCTTGTTCTTTACAGATTCTCCTCTGTCCTCATACACCTGACAACACTGGGATTACCAAACTAGTCTTCTTTGTTCAAGGGGTTAACTAATGCACTATAATTGTTCAGTGGCTACTTTCCTCTTCATAAGAATAGAACAGACTTTAGCTATGGCAAGCAGCTCTTCTATGAGGACACTCCAAAATCAAACCATTGTTCTCTAGTCTTGGGTAGTGCCATAGCCTCTGTACCATAGTTTTTCATTGACTCTTGGGTTAGAGTTCTCTTGCTTAATTAAGGGTACACTTCGACACAATAGTCTAATTTTTCTGTCTCTAGTTTTGTTAAAGTTTTTATAGTTTATATAGGAAATATTTATTTTAATGTTGTTACTGTTATTAACATATTTTATTTTTCCTTGTTTCCTTTCCTCACTGGGCTATTTTCCCTGTGGGGGCCCCTGGGCCATTAAATTGTACAGGGGCATTCTAAAGGAAGTCATATAACAAATGAATTAAATTATATATATTGATACAAACACCAAGAAAATAGTAAATAACTCTACAGAGAGAATCCTTTTCTTGATCGTGGCCTGGGAACCTACCAATCAACCGTACGTCTGATTTCTTAACTTTAAGATGCCAGACTTTTTAGCTACAGCTATGACATAGCAATCTACCTACATGATAGAAATGCGAGTTGTGGAGTAGCCATTAGGTGTTTAAAATTTATTAATAGCATCAAGAATTCTTTTAGATCGATGCAAAAGATATATTCAACGTGTTATAGGTCTCACCCGCAATTTTGTATAGTTCTCACAGAAAAAAAAGGTTACTATTAAAGGGCTTTAACGGCCGCTCATGAATGGCAGAGGCATGGGACAGTGACATTGCCCTATCGAGCAGGACAATGCCCTAGAGACTGACCATATATACATATGATCAGCTCCCAAGCCCCCCCCCCCCTCCACCCAAGCTAGGACTAAGGAGCGCAATGGCTTCTGATGACTCAGCCGATAGGCCTATAGGCTCCCCCCCCCCATCCTTAGCTCACAAGGAAGGTGAGGTTGCAGCGACCAAAAAACTAACGATTATGAGTGGGATCGAACCCCAGTGTGTCGTTCACCAGTCAGGTACGTTACCACATCGGTTACCACATCAAACCTAAAATAATGGACTAAAAGCTAACAGAGTTAACGACACGAAAACAAGCAGTGGAGGTCATTAAAATGACTCATTCTGGACGATCCTGTTAATCTCCTTTCTTCTATATCGAATTTTTCAACTCGCAACCTTATGGATTTCCCTGCAAATCTGGTGGTGGGTTGACCTTTTCCCGACCAGCAGATAATTAATATTCCTTGGAAAAAGTCACGCAAGTACGAAATACGATGTTTGTTATTATTATTATTATTATTATTATTATTATTATTATTATTATTATTATTATTATTATTATTGTTGTTGTTGTTGTTGTATTTTGGGAGTAGACCCTCTTTCAAACAAGTTTTATTGAAAATTATTGCTACCTCAGTGGCGTTAATTTTGTTATGAAATCTTGTGTTGTTCTTATTATGAGAAAAAAATAGTAAAAACCATATAAAAGGTTGATTACAAAATTAACGCCACTGATTCCTCTATTACTTTTAATAAAACATTATTATTATTATTATCTATTATTATTTTTATTATTATTATTATTATTATTATTATTATTATTATTATTATTATTATTAAAGCTTCTTCACATGGAATAAATTTAGAAATAATGCTATTACCCACTGGACATCTGTTCCACTTTTAATAGAATTCTGCTATATATAACGATGAGAATATTGCCATAAGACGAGTGCAGTGAAATAGAAATGGAACTGAGTAAACAGATTAAGACGAACTCATGAATTTAAATAATGTTGCAAAAGTTCAAAGAAGACTAACAATTGACGGCTCTCGATTTGATTTCTTCTTTTATTGGGGTCTGTGATTAACCTCACACGCTTTTTAGAGGTTTAAAGGCAACTCATGAATGGCAGAGGTAAGGGACAGTGACACTGCCCTATCAAGCAG
>NC_090751.1:88048146-88055646 GCF_036898095.1 Palaemon carinicauda
TATATACATACAGTATATACATGTCTGTGTGTGTGTTTATATATGTTTATTTTCATTATATATATATATATATATATATGTATGTTTAAATTTATTATATATAAATTTATATATATATATATATATATATATACACATAAATAGTATATATATATATATATATACATATACAGTATATATATATATATATATATACAGTATATACACGCACACATATATTCATATACAAAGATGTGTTAATAAAGTAATTCATTGTTATACTGGTTTGGAAATATAATTATTATCTAATTAAAACAAGGTAATGTTTATCAATATTTCGTCAATATTTTCATTGATTGGTTGATAAATACAACTTCAATATTAAAGTTTACAAGTAAACAAGAATCTACAGTGAATATTCATTGCAATAGTTTGCTGTTGTTCACAGACTAAGGTGGTCTTATGCCAGTACCGTTTCTTATTCATAAAAGCATCTAACAATTAAGATTAACCTTGAGGTTTGTCAGACTGGGATTCAGTTCGAAGGAGCAATCCTTAGTATTAATATGCTTAGTGTTATATCATTCGCCATTTTGTCATTTGGGCTCTTCCTTTTAAAGTTCAGAAGGGTAGAAAGAAAAATTTACTTCAGGATTGTTATTGCTTGAAAACAGACTGGTCCCACCTCTCTCTCTCTCTCTCTCTCTCTCTCTCTCTCTCTCTCTCTCTCTCTCTCTATTTCATCATTCCATATCCTAAAAGAAAACACCATGGAAGTGACCATGTTGATCTGAGCTATGAAATATGGACTTAATGATTCGTGAACAGTTGTAAGTCGTAACCAATGGAGAGAGAGAGAGAGAGAGAGAGAGAGAGAGAGAGAGAGAGAGAAATGTAAGGCATGACCCATTGGAGGGAAAATATTCATACGAATCACATTATACATTCAGTATCACAGCGTTAATAATTTGAATATTTAGGTGTTAATGGTAAATTGTGTGAAACGTAAATGCATTGCAAATATAGTCTACATCCAGGGTTAAGATTTGTAACTATTAATAAACAGCGGTAAGGGAGAGAGAGAAAATCAGAATTTAACAAAGTTAAATGTTACCTAAAAGGAGTAACTAAGAAAATATCAATAATATTGGAAAGCGCAGAGAGAGAGAGAGAGAGAGAGAGAGAGAGAGAGAGTTTTAAAGGTTGTTCACTGATTTACCTGTTCTAAAGAATGCAAAATATTGATAACTTTTGTCATGTATAACCAATGAAAAGTTTTTAAAATAATAAAATTGAAATAGCGTTGTATGTGAAATATTAGCTAAACGAATGACCCTGTGCTTCCCAGGTTGAAATTTTCCTTTCCAACATTAAGTGAATATATGAATAATTGCTGAAAAAGGTTCGATTTTCAATATCATATGGTGATATATATGCTAGATTATAATGTGCTAATTTATTCATAAACATTGAAATATTCAATATTATATTATACACAAAACATAATCAAAATGATATTCAAAATATACATAAAAAATATAAATATAAAAATTAATATTTTATCTTGCCATAATTCTAGAGTGAAATGTACAAAGCTTCTAGAAAAAATTCCACTCTCAAGTTGTCTTAAAATAAAACCCTTCTTCTGCGGGAAGGTACCTGTCTGTAACAGCAGGATGTAAACACCTTTGATTTTCTCTCTGTCTCTCTCTCTCTCTCTCTCTCTTTTTTCAAAGGTGAATAAACATGGATGGCGAATGTTGAAATTCTCTCGAATAATTAAAGGTTTATTTTCTATCCAAACTTATAAGAGTTGAAGTACATACATACATATATACATACATACATACATACTACACACACACACACACACACACACATATATATATATATATATATATATATATATATATATATATATATATATATATGCATACATACATACATCTACCAAGGCACGTCCCCCAATTTTGGGGAGTAGCCGACAACAAAGAAATGAAACAAAAATGGGGACCGCTCCTCTCTACATTCTTCCCAGCCTGACAAAGGACTCAACCGAGTTCGGCTGGTACTGCTAGGGTGCCACAACCCACCCTCCCCCGTTATCCACCACAGATGAAGCTTCATAACGCTGAACCCCCTTCTGCTGCTACCTTCGCGGTCATCCAAGGCACCGGAGGAAGCAGCAGGGCCTACCAGAACTGTGTTACAATTGCTCGCCATTCATTCCTATTTCTAGCACGCTCTCTTGCCTCTCTCACATCTATCCCCCTATCACCCAGAGCTTTCTTCACTCCATCCATCCACCAAAACCTTGGCCTTCCTCTTGTACTTCTCCCATCATCTCTTGCATTCATCACCTTCTTTATCAGACAGCCATTTTCCATTCTCTCAAGATGGCCAAACCACCTCAACACATTCATATCCACTCTACTGCTAACTCATTTCTTACACCCATTCTCACCCTAACTACTTCGTTCCTAACCCTATCAACTCGAGATACACCAGCCATATTCCTTAGACACTTCATCTCAATCACATTCAATTTCTGTCTCTCCGTCACTTTCATTCCCCACAACTCCGACCATACATCACAGTTGGTACAATCACTTTCTCATACAGAACTCTCTTTACATTCATGCCCAACCATCTATTTTTTACTACTCACTTAACTGCCCCCAACACTTTGCATCCTTCATTCACTCTCTGACGTACATCTGCTTCCACTCCACCATTTGCTGCAACAACAGACCCCTAGTACTTAAACTGATCCATCTCCTCAAGTAACTCTCCATTCAACATGACATTCAACCTTGCACCAACTTCCCTTCCCGTATATTTCATAACCTTACTCTTACCCACATTAACTCTCAACTTCCTTCTCTCACACACCCTTCCAAATTCTGTCACTAATCGGCCAAGCTTCTCTTCCTCGTCTGCAACCAGTACAGTATCATCCGGAAACAACAACTTAATTACCTCTCATTCATGGTTATTCTCGTCTACCAGTTTCAATCCTCGTCCAAGCAGTCGAGTATTCACCTCTCTCACCACTCCATCAACATACAAGTTAAACAACCACAGCGACATCACACATCCCTGTCTCGGCCTCACTCTCACTGGAAACCAATCGCTCTCTTCATTTCCTAACACATGCTTTACTACCTTTGTAGAAACTTTTCACTGCTTGCAACAACTTTCCACCAACTCCATATAACTTCATCACATTCCACATTGCTTCCCTATCAACTCTATGATACGCTTTCTCTAGATCCATAAACTCGACATAAACTTCCTTACCTTTTGCTAAATATTTCTCGCATATCTGCCTAACTGTAAAAATCTGATTCATAAAACCCCTACCTCTTCTAAAACCACCCTGTACTTCTAAGATTGCATTCACTGTTTTATCTTTAATCCTATTAATCAGTACTCTACCATAGACTTTTCCGACTACACTCAACAAACTAATAACCTTTGAATTACAACTCTCATGCACATCTCCCTTACCCTTATAGAGTGGTACAATACACGCACAAACACATTCTACTGGTACCATTGAAAACACAAAACACATATTAAACAATCTCACCAACCATTCAAATACAGTCACACCCCCTTCCTTCAACATTTCAGCTCTCACACCATCCATACCAGATGCTTTTCCTACTCTCGTTTCATCTAGTGCTCTCTTCACTTCCTCTCTTGTAATCTCTCTCTCATTCTCCTCTCCCATCACCGGCACCTCAACACCTGCAACAGCAATTATATCTGCCTCCCTATTATCCTCAACATTCAGTAAACTTTCAAAATATTTCGCCCACCTTTTCCTTGCCTCCTCTCCTTTTAACAACCCCCCATTTCCATCTTTCACTGTCTCTTCAATTCTTGAACCAGCCTTCCTTACTCTTATCACTTCTTTCCAAAACTTCTTTTTATTCTCTTCATATGAATGACCCAATCCTTGACCCCACCTCAAGTCAGCTGCCCTCTTTGCCTCACTTACCTTGCACTTTACTTCCACATTTTTCTCTCTATATCTTTCATACTTCTCTACACTATTACTCTGCAGCCATTCTTCAAAATCCCTCTTTTTCTCTTTCACTTTTACCTTCACTCCTTCATTCCACCATTCATTGCCCTTCCTCATGCTGCCTCCAACAAACTTCTTGCCACACACATCACTTGCAATCCCAACAAAATTTTCTTTCACTAACTTCCACTCCTCCTCTAAATTACCAGTTTCTCTTACTCTCACCTCGTCATATGCCATTTTCAACCTTTCTTGATATTTACTTTTTACCCCCGGTTTTATTAGCTCTTCAATCCTCACTAGCTCCCTTTTACATCCACCTACTCTCCTCCCCCACTCTTTTGCTACTATATATATATATATATATATATATATATATATATTTATATAAACATACATATATATTTATATAAATAAATATAAATATATATATATATATATACATATATATATATATATATGTGTGTGTGTGTGTGTGTGTGCAAGAACGTGCGCTTACGTTCGATTTCGTATAGAAGTAACGTTCGTCTGACATATCATAGTAAAAAGATTTTTTTTTTGGGGGGGGGGCCTGAAGTGATTAGGGAAAAAGACAAAAGATTTTGGCGTAAACCACGAAGGATTCAATGGACATGAAGTGAGTGTGGAGTGGGTGAAGTTTGCAGGTGATTCTGTCACTGGTTGGTGGTAAAAAAAAGATTGGCAGATGAAAAGGTAGAATCATTTTCAACCTGGAAAAGTTTAAAACCTATGTCAGTAAGATGAATGTAAACAGGAAAATCGAGTGGTATGTTAGTGTGAATTTTGAGGGAATGTAAAAGTTTATTTGAACGTAAATATTTTAGGATTTAAATATAATGAATAATTGAGAAAGGAGAAAAAAAAGTGGAGTTGCAGAATAGGTGGAGCAGGGAAGGTAGCCGGGGTCCTGCAGAAGATTTGAAACCAAAGCATATGAACCAGTAAAAGAATATTATGTCAAGTGATCCCTATAGAAATGACGTCTTGATAGTACAAGTAAATAGTAAAGAAAATATAAAACATTTCATGATGTATTGTTTTTTATTACATGTAAAATAAGAAAGCTTATAATGGTTGGAAATATTAAGAGGTGAAAAGATTGATCACAGAATTGCGATGTCCTTTGGTGATAAAGAGAAGATGGAATATGATAAGTTGGTGGCAAATAATTTGGAGATTTTGGTTAGAGGAGGATGGCTGATTAAGAGTTGGATAGATGCGGGCGGGAGGTATCGGAAAAGGAGGAAATTTATATCAAGGAAAAAGTAAAAATTAATTTTTTATACGATATATATATATATATATATATATATACATACATACATATATACATACATATCTACAGTATATGTATATATATGTGTGTATAAATGTATATGATACACAGACATAATCATACGTAAACAGTAAATACATATATATAAATATATGTATGTATGTGTTAAAATGTGCATTACACACACACACACACACACATATATATATATATATATATATACATACATATGTGTGTGTATATATATATATATATATATATATATTTGTCTGTGTGTGTATGTGTGTGTATTCAGCTTCAAGTTAATAAAGAGAACAGCAACAGCAATCAATGTCGTTTCATCGAGTAGTATACGATTGTACATGCATTACATACATTCCTACATGTATATATATGCAATACATACAGCACACGCCTGCCTACGAGCGACAATTTCAGATGGGGCATTCCATATTTTCCCCCAACCATTTCGCTAGGAATATCAAGCGTGGACTTAATATATATGGAATTTGAATATGAAAATGGCCCTTTGAGCTTAAATTGCATTTACGTTGACTTCGGATATAGGAAAATGAGAGGCACAGAATTTCAATAGCTAAACCCATTGGGTTTTTTAACAAGGTGTTTTGTCCGTTGTTGCAATATGCTTTTATTGTTTTCGTCGATGGAATTACTATTGGTTTTCAAAAGCATTTCTTTTTTCCAGGGAGGAAGGCAATGACATTATGTAAATGATAATATGGCTACGTAGATTTACAATGACCATTATCAATACCATGATTATTACAAGTCTATCCATGGAGTCAAGAATGCCGGCAATATAATAGAGGGTTTCGATTCCAGGGTCTTTAGGTAGTCTCGGAATTCTAACTAAACTATTTCTATTCAGCATACTTATATGGCGGATCAGTAGCAAGTGCGGGTTTCTTGGGATGAATAAAGGCAAAGGCTTTCATTTTATTTTCATTATTATTATCATGATAAGAGATGATGAATGGAGACGTATTAAATTACACGCTTAAGATAGAGAGGACTGGCGAGATCTAACAGAGTCCTTTTGCGTCAATAGGCGTAGGAGGAGATGATGATGATGATGATGATTATCGAGTAGCATGAATCGCCCCCCCCCCTCCACCCCCTATGCTAAGAAACGCTATGGACATCTGTCTAAACAAAATACTCACGCTTTCTGGACATGGTGTCCTGTCTTTCTAATACTTGCGCTAACAGGGCTTGGTAAATAGTAGGTTTTCTTACACCAGTCTTTCTCCAAATCATTTCTTTCTAACCAAACAACCTTATTCATATATTCCACTATTCTCTCTTATTTCTCTTCTTCTTGTTTCGTTAAAGTTTTTTTTATAGTATATATAGGAAATATTTATTTTGATGTTAATCTTCTTAAAATATTTTATCTTTCCTTGTTTCCTTTCCTCACTGGGCTATTTTCCCTCTTGGAGCCGCTGGGCGTATAGCATCATACTTGTCCAACTAGAGTTGTAGTTTAGCAAGTAATAATAATAATAATAATAATAATAATAATAATAATAATAATAATAATAATAATAAAGACCTGAAAAGTTTACTTAAATTTCCCCTTTCTTATCATCATCTTTATTTTATTTATTTATTTTTTTTTTTTTTTTGCTTTCCCAGTAATTGTAAGTTTTCTTCTAAACAGTTCTCTTCAACAAAGACATATTAGATCTCATCCATTGCACTCAGATCTTCCCATACTGAAACCATCCTGACGTAGTAATAGGTAGTTAATTCTAACAGCCATGCCTTCTCCATCATAAGGCACAATACTAAACAGTGTTCTATGCTCAATTATCTTTAATGAGTCGTATTTGCACCGACTCTCATGGGTGCCCTTTTGGCTGGGAAATGTTTCCTGCTAAATGACTAGTTGGACAAGATAATTCTAACCAATCAGCTATTGGGAAACTTTTCCGACCTGAAAGGGCACCCCAGCGAGTCAATGCAAATGCGTCTCTATAAAAAAAGATGGAGTATAGAAGTTTTATTCCAGCTGTAACCAGATTGTGGAGTGTTATTCCTAATCATGCTGTTGAATCGGTGGAACTTCAGAAGTTCAAACTTTTTGTTAATTCTTTGCTCTTGAGCAGGTTCACATGTCTCGTTTTATTGTTGCTATATGACTGATATATTTAAACTTTGTTATTGATAA
>NC_090751.1:88065646-88115646 GCF_036898095.1 Palaemon carinicauda
AGTTAACCCCTTGGGTGAAGAGGAATTGTTTGGTAATCTCAATGTTGCCAGGTGTATGAGCTGCAACCCTAGTTGTAAAAACAGAAGGCTATAAGCCCAAGGGTTCCAGCAGGAAGAAATAGCCAGATCAAGAAAGGAAATAAGAAAATAAATAAACTACAAGAGAAGTAATGAATAATTGATCTAAAATAGTATCATATTGTACTTCTATGTAGTTACCTAGAAAGTATGCCATAGCATCATTAACATGTTTCTTCAGTTTTCCCCCTTTTAGTGTAATATACTGCGCCACAGGAAAACGAAAATCATGTTTCTGTCGAGATAAATTCTCATATTACCCCAGCGTCCCATTATGATAATTATCAGAGTATTGCTGCTCCGAAAGTTACCCGAGCTCATTTGGATTCATTCCGTCGAGTCTCCATTAAAAAAAGAATAAATGAATAAAAAAATAGGATTTCTGGTTGGTAAATTAATTTGTAGAACAAGTTCAAAAATGGAATTAAAATGAGAAATTTAAGTTAATATTTTTGGATGTCTTTCTATGAGAAATTTTTAATAAACTCCAACACCATTATTGTTGGTGTTATTATTATTATCATTATTATTATTATTATTATTATTATTATTATTATTATTATTATTATTAGTAGTAGTAGTAGTAGTAGTAGTAGTAATACCTCCGCCAACGAAGTTGTAAGGAGGTTATGTTTTACCACCTGTATGTATGTTATTAAATTATGTTTGTTTGTGAACAGCTTCCTAGCCACAATTTAATCGTAGAAATGTAACTTACAGGGATTAACTGTTATGTAAAAATCTGGAAATGATTAATGTTGGGAAGGACAAGGTCAAAGGTCAAGGGGCAAAGTTGATTCGGTAGAGTTTTAAATAATTTCATTAAACCTTGGTACTTCATTGTGAATTTTTTTTTATGCTGCTGTTCGTTAGGTTGTTTCTCTGTTTTAAGTTTGGTCGTATTTTTAATCTATTTCTTTATCTGTTTTGTATGTCAGTTACTCTATCCATCTTTCAAATAGAAATTGAATACATGATTATGAATTCTCTCTCTCTCTCTCTCTCTCTCTCTCTCTCTCTCTCTCTCTCTCTCTCTCTCAAAGGATTTTTGATAATTCAGTGAAACTCCATTAGGAAGGAGACTTCCCACAGGCTTGTCTATGTTTCTGTTTGGAACTTCGACACAAAATAACACAATTCAGAAATTCTGTGTGTTTGTATATATCCGGAACTTCTTATGATTTTTTTTTTTTTATTTCGGGTGGATGTGTTTCCCGCTGTATGTTCAGGCAAATATTCCCCAAAACGTACTGTTGGATTTTGATATCTTTTCTGGGTGTCTTGTAAATGTTTTTCACATAATTATAATTATAATTATAATTATGTTTTTAATTATAATCGTAGCGGGACTAAGATTTTAATGATTTTCTTAATGCCTTTCTCATCACGATATAGATTTGGGAATATAAAACCTTATAATTCAGTGTTATTATTATTTAAATTTCATGTTATAAGAACCCCTCTTAAAGATTTTTGAAACAACGCAGGTAACATGCTGTTCTAGATGGGTTTCATGAAATGCAATTATTAAAACAAATGATAGTTTTTCCTCATTTTATTCTCAAAAACGAGTTATTAGCTTCCTGTAGAAAACCTTTTTAATTGAAAGTAAGGAAAATGATAATTTAGAATTCAGTTGTTGTTGGTCCATATATCTATTTATCAACAAACACATATTACACATAAACACACACACACACACACACACACACACACACATATATATATATATATATATATATATATATATATATATATATATATATATATATATATATATATATATATATATATATATATATATATATATATATATATATATATATATATATATATACAGTATATATGTGTATACAGTATATATATATATATATATATATATATATATATATATATATATATATATATATATATATATATATATATGAGAGAGAGAGAGAGAAATTAACATCTATTAAGAACAAAATAGGATAAGGGGTGACATATGCTTTATTGCTGATATAAAATTTAAGGGGAAGCGAAAATGTCGGTCAGTGTTTCTATGAAGTGCAGCTTCCTATTAAGGAAGGAGGTCAAGGGATCGTAAAAGAGCCAAGGATTTCATCAGAGTAGCAATATGTTTAATCGCCTATATATTCACGTACACAATACACACAGACACGTGCATATATATATATATATATATATATATATATATATATATATATATATATATATATATATATATATATATATATATATATATATATATATATATATATATATATATATATATATATATATATATATATAGATAGATAGATAGATAGATAGATATAGATATATATATAAATATATATATATATATATATATATAATATATATATATAAATATATATATATATATATCTATCTATCTATCTATATATATATATATATATATATATATATATATATATATATATATATATATATATATTATACACGGCTGAGGCCTTTATCCTACAGTAGACTAGTAACAGCTGATAATGATGAAGATGTATACACACACACTCACACACACACACACACACACATATATATATATATATATATATATATATATATATATATATATATATATATATATATATACGCATATGTATATAGTGTATATATATAAATATTTTTCTCTGACTATATATAGTGGATGTATGTATATATATATATATATATATATATATATATATATATATATATATATATATATATATATATATATATATATATATATATATATATATATATGTACATATATATATATATGAATATAGATATATATATATATATATATATATATATATATATATATATATATACATATATATATACATTATATATTTGTGTATATATATATATATATATATATATATATATATATATATATATATATATATATATATATATATATTTGTTTGTGTCTGTGTATGTGTTTACAGCATACTTCATCTATATGTATATATGCGATATACTCTAGACACATATATACAGACACACAAATATATGTATATATATATATATATATATATATATATATATATATATATATATATATGTGTGTGTGTGTGTGTGTGTGTGTGTGTGTGTGTGTGTGTATATATATAATTATATATACATTTATATGTGTGTATATATATATATATATATATATATGTGTGTGTGTGTGTGTGTGTGTGTGTGTGTGTATGTATGTATATATAGCACTAATATACATAGAAACCAGAATATTGAATTCCCATTAAGTAGAGCATATCAGCTTTGCTGCCCCATGCATTTGCATGTAGCCTGCAACTCATTAAAATCAGTTAAGTATCGATACAGAAAATCACCCGGAGCACTGAAGATACTGTTCACGTAGCAAACTGGCCACAATGCGGCCTTCCAGTTAATGAAATGAGATTTAGAACGACTGTCCCTTGTAAATACTCCTCTCCTGTCTAACCACCTTTCCAGGCAAACCCGGCTCGGCCGAGATAACGCTGCGGAACGCTTATTCAAAGGCCTGGAAACGTTAGCTCAAGCCAGGCTGTATAGACGTTGCGTGCCGTCCTTCTACCCAGCTCTCAGGAAGGCATGTTCAGTGACGTCGATCCTAAAGCCTTTTCAGCGTAATATCAACATGGTTTAGAGTTGAATCAACATTTATATCTGGTCGAGTCTCGATTTTCAAGGCTGTGGGTAATGCTGCTAAAAAAAAAGGAAATTTTGTGGTTGGTAAACCGGATTTGTTCAGTTTTTCCCAAAGCAAATATGAAAGTTTCGAGTGGATTGGAATATTAGATATAGAAATATGAGGGTGTACATAAAATGGTATGCTTTACTACAAATGACTTAGGGAAAGCACATAACTATTTCCCTAAGTCTGTAAATGAACTTGCGGAAAAAAATTAAGCGTAGTGTTTTAATTGACGTATTAATCAAGTCAGGAAGCATTATATCATCATCATTATCATTGTCATCTCCTCATACGCCTATTGACGCAAAGGGCCTCGGTTAGATTTCGCCAGTCGTCACTATCTTTAGCTTTTAAATCAATACTTCTCCATCCGTCGTCTATATGATCTAAATGGAAGTATTATATACATTGAATCTATTCTTCCCTCAATTTTATTCAAATTATTAAAACCACCCAGTGCTATTTTTCATGATTTTTATGTCACGACAGTATTGCAAACAATAAACAAAAATGCTGTGAAATAGAAGAATTTGATAGAATTTTAGCTTCTGGATACTTTAATTGAACGTAAGTGTATAAAAGGATAACGTGTAAATATATAGGCGATATATTTCAACATTTCGGGCTAAATTTAATGCAGACTTTTATCAAAACTCTCGGTAAAACTAGTGCCCATCATATTCTTATTTATCTTAATTAAAGATTATAGAAATTTCTACAACATTATTTTTTTTTTTTAATCATTGGAAAGTAGTTTTGCAGAACGTTAAGAAAATCAAATGTTTTCGATAATACATATTCTAATTACAAACATTTTTCAATTACATTTTTGGAACATTACTTGACATAATTAATTCATTCGGCAGGACGTTTCATACACGAAGAAGACAGATTTGTTACATGAACGTATTAAACTCTATTTAAATTCTTGCTCGTAAAAGATGTCCTTTGACCGTTGCGAGAGGAAATTTTTTCTCCCTTTGACTTTAGGATTTTTACGTTGAAGCGAAATTTCCCTCATCATGAATTGGCTAAAATCAATTGATAACGTGTTCAAGTTTGGAGATCATAAATAGATTCTATTACCCTTTCAGCGGACTTGATTTCACTAGTTTCAGTTGTCGAATCTAAATCTTATTGGAGAAAAAAATTATATTGAGATTAGAGAACATTCAATTATATATTATTATTATTATTATTATTATTATTATTATTATTATTATTATTATTATTATTATTATTATTAGCTAAGCTACAGCAATAGTTGAAAAGGAAGATGCTATAAGCCCAAGGGCTCCAACAGGGAACAATAGCCCAGTGAGGAAAGGGAATAGGGAAATAAATAAACGATATAAGAAATGAAAAATTAAAAGAAAATATTGTAGAATCATTAACAACCTTAAATCATATGATTGTATGTTCATAGAAAGCAAACATTCTTGATTACTCAAAAATTTTCCTTAGTTATCATGATGTGTCAGCACTTAATATTATGGTTTTCAATATTAGAATTAGAAATGCAAGGATTTGTTCAAGTGAGTATCTTTTAATAAAATTTAATGTCATTAGTCAACACTTCGTCCAATCATTCTACGCTGCGTATGTTAGGAAAGCTATCGCACAAAATTTAATAAAGCCAAAAACCATATGTACATCTGGCATGCTTTCATATCTGGTCGAGGCTCGATTTTCAATGTTGTAGGTAATGCTGCTGCAAAAAAGGATTTTCTTTTTCTTTTTGGGGGGCGTTGGGTAGACCAGATTTGTTAAGTTTTTTCCAAAGCAAATATAAAAGTTTCGAGTGAATTGGAATATTAAATATTGAAATATGAGAGTGTATATAAAATGGTATGCTATATTAAATATTTTAAACTTAATTCTTGCTTTAATATACTAAGCTAGGCATTATAGATCAATTAGTCTAGGAGTGATCCTTTCTCTGGGTGGAACACCTTTTATCAGTCTTGCTTTTCTGTTTATTATGTTTTGTAATTTCCTGAGTTGCACTTTTGGTAGGTTGTGGTAGGTAGAGTTACAGTAGTAAATTCTGGTAATAACAATTTATCGCAAGTTTCTTTACAGAAAGTTCATCCAGGTACTGCTTTATTGAAGCAATGTCTAACATGCTGGTGTAAAACAAAATATAGATTGTGGCCTGATTGGTAACTTCACTGCCTGGTGATTGCCAGTTGGGGGTTCGAGTCCCGCTCAGACTCGTTAGTTCCTTAAGTGTCTGCAACCTTCCCATCCTTGTCAGCTAGGGATGGGGGTTTGGGAAGCGTATAGGTCTATCTGCAGAGTCATCAGCAGTCGTTGCCTGGCCCTCCTTTGTCCTAGTTTGGGTGGAGAGGGGGCTTGGGCACTGATCATATGATATATGGTCAGTCTCTAGGGCAATGTCCTGCTTGATAGGGTAGTGTCACTGTCCTTTGTCTCTGCCATTCATGAGTGGTCTTTGAACCTTTAAAGGTAAAATCCACTTAACGTACTGTACATGAAAAATATATAAAGGTCCCTAGAATTCTTGGGAATTTTGCTCATTACCGTTTAAATAAAAGAATACCCATTTAGAGATCCTGGTGAAGTCTTCGCTAGGGAGATAAGACGTTCATAATAAAAATGATTATCAGATCCCAGAAGACCAGTGAAATGGAATTGAAAGAATTTGCTTCCCATACTCTTCGTCCTCGAATAAATCCTATTTCATACACAGGAAATAATCCTCTGCTTTTTAATGTGTAATACTGGTACAAAAGGAGGATTAAGGGTTATTCTGGAATATCGTGGCATCTGCCAAATAATTGTGACGGGCCGAGAGAGGAGTTGTGAAATCAAAGGCAGATTGGAAACGACTGAGTTATATTGTTGTGGAACACTCTCCTTATATACAAAACCTCAAGGCAACAGGACATGACAAGTTCACAAGACAGACAAAATCACAGAGGAAAAACCAGACTTGAATTTTCATGTTCGTTTTAGTGCGAGGGAAGAGCGAAGATACAACCATAATATATACAAGAGGAATTATGTACAATTGTGTGAAACACGGTTGGTACATGGCTCCCCCCCTAAAAATGACATACTGTACATGTTAAATAGGGCGCCCTGATCTTGAGAGGCGAACTGTAGGCGGGTCATCTGGCAGAAGATAAGCAAGTTTTAGACGATCAATGGAGACCCAGTCTTCTTTGCCCCGAATGTTTAGGAGAAATGCTTTCGGACTGCGTCGGATCACAAGGTAAGGTCCCGTGTAAGGGGGCGTTAACGGTGGCTTGCTGGTGTCGTTGCGCAGGAAGACGTGCGTTGCATAGTGCAAGTCCGTTGGTATGTGATGCTTCGCTGGGGGCTTGTAAGTCTGGCGGCACGGAGTAAATTTTCCCACGACGTGACGTATGCGCTGGAGATCGTCGGAGGAGGTTGTAGAAGGAAAAAACTCGGCAGGGACGACCAACGGGTTGCCATACACCATTTCGGCTGCCGAGACGTCGAGGGCGTCTTTAGGAGTGGTCCTTAGTCCAAGGAGGACCCAGGGAAGCTGAGTAAACCAGTTGCAATCCTTGCAGCGGGACATCAAAGCTGCTTTGAGGGTGCGATGAAAACGTTCAACCATTCCATTGGCAGCGGGGTTGTAGGCCGTTGTCTGATGTAGGGTGATGCCCAGGAGATTCGCTAATGACGTCCATAATTGAGAGGTGAAAGTGGTTGCCCTGTCAGAAGTAATATGCTCAGGGATACCGAATCTTGAAATCCATCCAGAGAGTAAGGCAGATGTACATAAGGCGGACGTTGCAGTTTCCATGGGAATGGCTTCAGGCCAACGAGTGGACCGGTCGATGACGGTAAACAGGTAACGATGTCCTTGTGATGTGGGTAGGGGGCCTACAACGTCGACGTGAATGTGTGCGAAACGACGCTGAGGTTGAGGAAAGGTGCCCACTCCTGAATCCGTGTGTCGATGTACTTTGGAAGTTTGGCAAGAAGTACACGCACGGACCCAATCCTTAGCATCCTTAGAAATGCCGTGCCAAATGAACTTTGCCTTCAGCAGCTGTGCAGTAGACCGGCACGAGGGATGTGAAAGGCCGTGGATGAAATCAAACACCTGTCGGCGCATGGGAGCAGGAATGCAAGGTCGCGGTCTACCAGTACTGACGTCACAGAGGAGGGTGGTGTTGGAGTTTTCGAGGGGAAAATCCTCCCAACGGAGGGACGTGCAGGATGTCCTACAAACTTGATACTCTGGATCCTGTCGTTGGGCTTCAGCCAGGGCGTTGTAATCCAATCCCAGTTGAACGGCTGCCAACGTGTTTCTTGACAGGGCATCGGCAACGGGATTCATTTTCCCAGGGACGTATTGGAGGGTGCAATTGTATTCAGCCACGGCGGAGAGATGTTGGCGTTGACGGGCGGACCAGGCGTCAGACTGTCGAGTGAAGGCGTGCACCAGAGGCATGTTCTCTGTGCGAATGACGAAGGGCGTACCTTCTAAGAAATGGTGAAAGTGACGGACAGCCAGGTGCACCGCCAGCAATTCTCGATCGAAGGTAGAATAACCCGATTCTGCCTTGGACAGTTTTCTGCTGAAGAAGGCCAATGGGCGGGGCGAGCCTTTGACCACCTGCTCGAGTACTGCACCAATAGCAACGTCGCTGGCATCGGTGGAGAGAAGGAGAGGGGCGTGTGGGATAGGAAAAGTGAGAGCCGCAGCAGTTGATAGGGCCTTCTTTGCATTGCAGAAGGCCGCTACTTGAAGGGGACCCCACTTCAAGTCCTTTGGCTTGCCCTTGAGGGAGGCGTAGAGGGGAGCAAGAGTGGCGGCAATGGCTGGCAGAAAGCGGTGATAATAGTTGATCATGCCCAAGAATTCCTGCAGAGCTTTGACGGTCGAGGGCGTGGGGAAATTCTGAACGGCTGCTACCTTCTCAGGGAGGGGATGGACTCCTTCAGGAGTGATACGGTGCCCTAAGAACGACACTTCGTTGGCGCCAAAGGTACACTTGTCGTACCGGACTACAAGGCCGTTTTGTTGCAGGCGGTCGAGCACGATGCGCAGGTGATGGAGGTGTTCCTCTTTTGAGGAGGAGAACACAAGTATGTCGTCCACATAACATACACAGAAAGGGAGGTCCCCTAAGATGCCATCCATGAGACGTTGAAACGTTGCCCCAGCATTACGAAGGCCAAAACAGGAGTAATTGAAGGTGTATGTGCCAAACGGAGTGGTGATGGCGGTCTTGGGGATGTCTTCTGGGTTCATAGGCACCTGATAATACCCCTTCAGGAGGTCGAGCGTAGAGAAAACCTTTGCTTTGTGCAGGTAGGAGGTTACATCGGCAATGTTTGGGAGGGGGTAGTGATCCGGTTCTGTTTGCATGTTCAGGCGCCAGTAATCCCCGCACGGACGGAGGGAGCCGTCTTTTTTCAGAATGATGTGTAAGGGTGACGACCATGGGCTGGAGGCCTTTTGGCAAAGGCCCATTTCCTCCATTTCGGCGAACGTCTGTTTGGCGGCTGCCAATCGTTCCGGTGCCAGACGTCTGAATTTTGCGAAGACTGGGGGTCCCGTCGTCTTGATATGGTGATAAATACCGTGGTTAGCAGGAACCGTGGGCGTTTGGCGAAGTTCTGGACGGAAAATTTCCGGGTACGACGTGAGGAGATGGGCGTAGGCATCCGTGGGTGCGCTGATGTGGAGAGCGAGGTTAGATGGGGCGGGTTGAAGAGGTGTCGACAAGTACGAGTCCGCGTTGACCAATCGTCGGTGGGCGACATCGACCAGAAGGTGGAAATGAGAGAGGAAATCCGCACCGAGGATTGGCATTGTGACGTCAGCAACGAGAAACTTCCAATTGAATTTACCGTTTCCGAAAGATAATGTGAGGCTCTCGTAACCGTAGGTGGGTATCGCAGATCCGTTGGCAGCTACCAAGCGGACGTCGGCAGATGTAGACAGACTACATTGTGCCTTGAAGAGTTTCCTTGGCAAAAGAGAACGACAAGCACCCGTGTCTACCAAAAATCGCACGCCCGTTCCTGCATCCTGTAAAAAGAAAAGATTAGAAACATGGGAGGCCACCGACACAAGCGATGGCCTACTTACACGTTTTTTGGCCACTGACAATCTTTGGCACATTTCTTCGCGGTTGCCCCGAATCTGAAGTGGTAGTAGCAAAACTGCGGTGGATGGGAGGTAGGTGGTGGTGGGTGGTGGGCGGCTTTGTCGCCGCTTCGGCACGTCACGGGGTAGGCGTGTATGTCCTACGGCATTCATGTCAGCTTCGGTGTACGTTGAATAGGCATCCTCGTCGTCAGGGGTGGAGGCGTTGATGGAGGTCTTGAAGTGGCTGTCCATAAGGGCGTCGGCTTTGGTCATCAAGTCCTTTATGGGTAAACTATCGACATCGGGTATGGCAGCGCGCACAGGTTCAGGTAAACGGCGTATCCAAAGGGCACGGAGTAGGTTCACCTCACGAGGAGAGCCGTCTGCGGCAGGTTGAAGGCGAGCAATACTGGTCATTTCCCTGAGGGCAAGCGAAGCCCTTTGGTCCCCCAACGGTTGTTGCGAGAGCTGAAAAAGCTTTGCTATACGGGCGGCTGGCGACGGCGAGTACTGTTGCAGAAGGTATGATTTGAGGTCGTCATACGCTATTGGGGTGTCTCCTTGTTCACAAAGCCAGTCGGATATTTCTTGGAAGGTGTCCTCGGGTATCGCCGCGAGAACATAATCCGCTTTGGTGGTTGAGCGAGTCACGCCCCTGATACGAAACTGGACTTCTGCGCGCTGAAACCAAGCAAACGCCTCTCCGCTGGCAAACGATGAAAGTTTGAA
The DNA here is from genome assembly GCF_036898095.1 of Palaemon carinicauda. NCBI lineage: Eukaryota > Metazoa > Arthropoda > Malacostraca > Decapoda > Palaemonidae > Palaemon > Palaemon carinicauda. The sequence goes on from NC_090751.1 coordinate 88,076,248, forward strand.
TGGAGAGGCTGTAGCGCCAACTGCCGTAGAGTCCGTCATAGTACCAACGATGGAGGGGCGAGGGGGTGGGGGTGGAAGGCGGTGGAAGCGAGTCGACTTCCGGGGTCACTAATGTGACGGGCCGAGAGAGGAGTTGTGAAATCAAAGGCAGATTGGAAACGACTGAGTTATATTGTTGTGGAACACTCTCCTTATATACAAAACCTCAAGGCAACAGGACATGACAAGTTCACAAGACAGACAAAATCACAGAGGAAAAACCAGACTTGAATTTTCATGTTCGTTTTAGTGCGAGGGAAGAGCGAAGATACAACCATAATATATACAAGAGGAATTATGTACAATTGTGTGAAACACGGTTGGTACATAATCATCATGGAGCGGGTGAATGGGCACATTAAGATGGAAAAATTAGACGAGGTAATCTTCGGACCCATTCTGAAAAAGGTGGCACACCCCTCTTTGATGCTGTTCAGAAGGGCCAATTAATTACTTTACTTACTTTAAGGGCTGCTTTTCTGATCTTATACTGCAGAGGAACCCTACTCTCTACAGGACCTCCACAGTCGTATTATCATAAGCATCCCAAGGCATTCAGCATTTCACACCGTATATTGCTCGTTTATTGTTGTCAAATCCACGCTATCGAAGCACTTAAAACAAGAAAGTCTTCAGTTTCATCTTGAAAGACTTAATATCTTCAATCATTCGGATTTCTCGTGGGAGCTTATTGTATAGTCTCGGGGCCGCATATTTAAAAACCGACATTGGACATATATCTAGGTTCCAATAATCTTAAACCATCTTTAACTATTTTCGTGTCAACACGATTTGTTGGCTGCACAATATGTAGCAATTCTCTTAGATATTTTGGACGTCTAGTTCTGATGATATTTGTATATGTTTTAAACTAGATTCTCGCTTTAATACGCAGCCAGTGTAAATCAGTTAGCGTAGGAGTGATCCTTTCTCGGGGTGGTTCACCTTTTATCCGTCTTGCTCCTCTGTTTATTATGTTTTGTAATTTCTTAAGTTGCACTTTTGGTAAACTGAGATAGATGGAGTTACCATAGTCAATCCTTGTAATAACAATGTTTTTTCAGGTGACTCTTTATAAAAGCAATGTATCTATGATGATAGCCAGCAGGTTTTACTATACACGATTTATTTGGGCATTGAAAGACAAGTTACAGTCAGGAGATACTCCTAGATCGCGAACTTTACTAGATATCGGGGCAGAGTTGTTATTTGTGTTTATTTGAATATCATCTAAGTTTCTTAGGCTGTTTTTCTTTCCAACCGCCACAAATTAGGTTTTATTTTCATTTAATTTTAGATGTTTGATAGTCATCCATTCCCTAACACTGGAAAGAATTTGGTTTAGAGTTTCAGTATTGTCGTCTATATCATTTATGGTGAAGTAGAATTGTGTATCATCTGCAGATAGATTGAACTTCACTCCATACCTTTGTAATACTTTTGATATGACCAATAGTATAGATGTAGAATAAGGTTGGGCCCAGTACACTCCCCTGAGGTACCCCTCTGAATAATGGCTCATATGATGAATAAGAGTTTCCAGTTTACACAAAGTAACTTATGTCAACTAAATAGTCATTTAGTAACAGTTCATGCACAACTGTAACAAAAGCAGCTCTGAGATCAAGTAATATTATTGTAGAATACCACATTTGTTTTCATCCATCATTTCCAGCATATCATTTACAACAAAACATATAGGCATCTCCGTAGAGTATAATTTTGTGTAAGCAGACTAGTTGTCTGGCAAAGCTTCTATTTCTTCTAAATGACTAATTAGGTGGTTAAGAATTACATATTCTCGCACTTTTGAAATAAAGGATAGATTCGAATTAGGTCAATACGAGCTTAATTCCTGATAATCTACAGCACTTTTCAGAACCAGTGTTACCACCATTTAGCCACTTTCTCAGATTTGGGGAACTTACACTTATCGATGCTTGTTTTTACTATTCTCGTAATTATATCATCTAGACTAGAAAAGTTTCTTTCTCCAGTTACTTCAGATGTTGGCATTGGATCGATCGCACAGTTTTTCTTTGCTCTCGTAATAATCCTGGTGACATCGTCTTGTGTTATATTTTTGAATCTCGTTAATTTTATCCGTGTATCTGGTGTAGCACTATTATGCTGAATATTTGTAAACTATAAAAAATCAATAAACAAACTCTTCCTTTTAATATCTCCCTGGTTCAATGATGATTGTAGACGTGCTTGTTTGGTGAAGCAGGAGGCCGGTCTTGTTTGGATGGGTAACAGATACAATTTTAATTGGAGTAACTATACTCAGCTAAAAGCTGTTGCTGAGAGTGTTTATGCTTCAACTAAAAAGGGAATACAATTTAATCATTAAAGAAACCCTTTCTGGTACAACACAGGAACATATTTGGTGGACTAGAGAACAATACTCAAAACAAGGCAAAATAAACCTCAAATCTTAAAAGACTTTCTCAATAAGCCAATTTTTGGTGTAATTGAAAAAGAAACAGACCGAATGTATTTCTCAAAAGTAAATTTGCAATCAAGAATCACATCTAAAATTTTGAAGGAGTCGTAAAGAGTTAAAGAAACATATTCAATGCAGAGGTATGGATGTTGAGGAGCCACTGTCCTCGGCCAACTTACAATCATACCTTGAATTTTGTTATAAGTTCAATTTCTTGCCCCATAATTTTGCACTATGCATTAATTTTAACTAGATCTCTATTAAAGGATTTGGAATCCTCAGATCTACATTCAGTTGATGGAATTAGGGTTAAGAGAGTAACATCATCTGCACAAGCAACAAGCTTGTTTTCTAGGAGAAACCACATGTCATGTGTATATAGTATAAAAAGTAATGGGCCATGAACACTTCCCAGTGGAACGCCAGGTAACCTGTTTTCTACATATCAATGTGTTAGTATCTCTTACCTCTTCAATTTTTTTTCTGAACCGTTTGCCTTCTTTAAGGAATTGATTTTTTTAAACAAAAATAGAGCTTTAACCTAATACGTAGGTCCCCTCTTTTATAAAGTCCAAAATGTTATATTTTTGCCTGTGGATTTTAAGCAAAAGCTTGTAATGTTACAAGTATCCTAAGACGTTTGCTGTAAAATTATCTTTTATTTTTTTATTTGGGTTTATTGCTTGTAGAAAGTGCCTGGAAAGGCTGATAATACCTAAGGAGGGGAAATGAACTTTCAGCAGCGCCGAGATGACGTCACAACTCTGAAAATATGTTAACAGCCGGGAATTAGGGGGGAAATTCAAAAATTTTATTATCGTTTCTTATTTTTCCTTTTACTTTTCTTCTTTTGCGTTTCTCGTAACTGTTTGCTGACCACTTACATTTTCTTTTTATTAATCTCCTTATCAATTAAGTTATTATCTTCACTAAAAACACCCTGAAAAGTTATCATAATTATCTGAAACTATAATTGTCCATGGGAATTGGGAAATATAGCTAAAGAGAATATACCGGCTTGAATCGGTTAGATAATTTATACAAATAGGGTTGTGGTGCTGATGTGGTAACGTCCCTGACTGGTGAACGCCAAACTGGGGTTCGAGTCCCGCTCAAACTCGTTAGTTTCTTTGCTCACTGCAACCTCACCATCCTTGTGAGCTAAGGAAAGGGGTGGGGGTTTAGGAGAGCCTAAAGGTCTACCTGCTTAGCCATCCTTGGTCCTAGCTTTTGGTGGAGAGGGAGTTTGAGCTGATTATATGTATATGGTGAGTCTCTAGGGTATTGTCCTGCTTGATAGGACAATGTCACTGTCCCTTGCCTTTGCCATTCATGAGCGGCCTTTAAACCTTTAAGAGAAAGCGTACACAAGTAATCTTAGTTTGACATAGAGAGACCAGGAGCCCAATTATTTGTTATATATTGTCATTAAATGAATAATCTAATATGGTTTCATTATATATGACATTGTATATGGGAGAGTGAATTCAATGTTATCACTGTTATATCATATTAATTGTTGCTGTCATTCTTATTTTTATTATTATTACAGTAAAAGCATTCAAGTATTCCACAAGGCAAGCAGAAACATTGTCTTTTCTATTACGTTTCCATAAAACTAAGTTGTAATGAAGCAATAAAAAAGTCAAGCCAAGCGAATAAAATACAGAAGAGAGAATTATTATTATTATTATTATTATTATTATTATTATTATTATTATTATTATTAATTGCTAAGCTACAACCCTAGTGGAAAAGCAGGACTCTATAAGCACAGGGGCTCCAAAGGGGAAAATAGGCTAGTGAGGAAAGGAAAATGGGAAAAATTTAATATTTTAAGAAGAGTAACATCATTAAGATAAATATCTCTATACAATTATATCATCTAGACTGGTAGATGAATTAAAATGAATAGAAAAATATGTTCAATGAAGACATAAAGCTATATTAATACAAAAAACAAATAATCTAAACTCGACCTAGTAGGACACTCCAAAATCAAACCATTGTTCTCTAGTCTTGGGTAGTGCCATAGCCTCTGTACCATGGTTATCCACTATCTTGGGTTAGAGTTCTCTTGCTTGAGGGTACACTCGGGCACACTATTCTATCTAATTTTTCTTCCGCTTGCTTTGTTAATGTTTTTATAGTTTATAAAGGAAATATTTATTTTAATGTTGTTACTGTTCTTGAAATATTTTATTTTTCCTTGTTTCCTTTCCTCACTGAGCTATTTTTCCCGTTGGGGCCCCTGGGCTTATAGCATTCCGCTTTTCCAATTAGGGTTGTGGCTTAGCTAATAATAATAATAATAATAATAATAATAATAATAATAATAGAGAAGGGGAAAACAACATAATAATTATAAGAAACAGCCATTAAAGTCGTTAAGCGCTTCTTCTTTCTTTCCTCCGGCGTATATTATGCTCACGCTGCTAAGTGGCTCTTTTCTCCTCTTCTGACATAGTCCGCCCTCCAGCCATCACCGCCCCCAACGCGAAAATATTTATGACCTGATTTCAACATTAATATGCATTTCCCTTCAATTCGTGGGGGTGACCTCTTAGCGTAAACGTATGTAAGTCGTTTTTTTCTGGCGCATTGTGAATTTGCCGTGAATGCCACATGAAAAGAGTATTTTTTGGTGCCTGATATTTTACGGTCGCGTAATTTCTCACTATTTTGCAGCATATCTCTCTCTCTCTCTCTCTCTCTCTCTCTCTCTCTCTCTCTCTCTCTCTCTCTCTCTCTCTCTCTCTCTCTCTTCACAAACTTGAAATTGAGCCGTAAATTTTACAATAAGGTTTGAAAATATCTCCATCGCTCACAAACCTTCTTATTTGTTGCCTCGCCGAGTTTCTCTCCACACTTATCTTTCTTTCCCTGTCTCTCTCTTGTCATAAACTTCCAAGATTATCTCCGTGGTGTGCTTTCACTCAGACATGAAGGGTAAAGATGTGTTCCAATGGCTCCTATAAGTTTCTTTTCCTTTGAAATTTTACATATGATCTGATCTCTCTCTCTCTCTCTCTCTCTCTCTCTCTCTCTCTCTCTCCTCTCTCTCTCTCTCTCTCTCTCTTATTATTGATCGTACGAGCAAGAGCGAGTACTGGCAGACATATGATCGATCTCTCTCTCTCTCTCTCTCTCTCTCTCTCTCTCTCTCTCTCTCTCTCTCTCTCACACACACATTATTGCTCGTACGAGCAAGAGCGAGTACTGGCATAGACATATGATCTCTCTCTCTCTCTCTCTCTCTCTCTCTCTCTCTCTCTCTCTCTCTCTCTCATTACTGCTCGTGCGAACAAGAGCTAGTACTGGCATTGACATATGATCTCTCTCTCTCTCTCTCTCTCTCTCTCTCTCTCTCTCTCTCTCTCTCTCTCTCTCTCTCTCCTCTCTCTCTCTCATTATTGCTCGTACGAGCAAGAGCGAGTACTGGCAGACATATGATCTCTCTCTCTCTCTCTCTCTCTCTCTCTCTCTCTCTCTCTCTCTCTCTCTCTCTCTCTCTCTCTCACATTATTGATCGTACGAGCAAGAGCGAGTACTGGCATAGACATATGATCTCTCTCTCTCTCTCTCTCTCTCTCTCTCTCTCTCTCTCTCTCTCTCTCTCTCTCTCTCTCATTACTGCTCGTGCGAACAAGAGCTAGTACTGGCATTGACATATGATCTCTCTCTCTCTCTCTCTCTCTCTCTCTCTCTCTCTCTCTCTCTCTCTCTCTCTCATTATTGCTCGTACGAGCAAGAGCGAGTACTGGCATTGACATATGATCTCTCTCTCTCTCTCTCTCTCTCTCTCTCTCTCTCTCTCTCTCTCTCTCTCATTACTGATCGCATGAGCACGATCCGAGTGCTGGCATAATGCTTGATTTACAACAAAAGCATATTTCTATGCGATGAATCAACATATTTCATAAAACACTACCCATCCTCACTTCACAAAGAGGTACCTTTTAATTGCCTTTACTCTAAACGTATAGATTGTGAAAGACGGTGGCCGATGTGGTGACGTCCCTGACTGGTGAACGCCAGACTGCGGTTCCAGTTCCGCTCTAACTAGTTAGTTGCTTTGGGCGCTGCAACCCAACCATCCTTGTGAGCTAAGGATGGTGGGTTTAGGGGAGCCTATTGGTCTATCTGCTGAGTCATTAGAAGCTATTGCCTGGCCCCCCTTGGTCCTAGGTTGTGTGGAGAGGGGCTTGGGTGCTGATTATATGTATATATGGTCAGTCTCTGTGGCATTGTCCTGCTTGCTAGGGCAATGTCACTGCCCCTTGTCTCTATCATTAATGAGCGGCCTTCAAAGTGATCTATACCCCTTTGCTACGGGAAAAAAATTCGCTTACAACTCGTTACTTATTATTATTATTATTATTATTATTATTATTATTATTATTATTATTTTTATTATTATTATTATTATTATTATTAGCTAAGCTACAACTCTAGTTGAAAAAGCAGGATGCTACAAGACCAAAGGCTCCAATAAGGAAAAGAGCCCAATGAAGAAAGGAAATAAGGAAAAAATTAACTATATATGAGAAGTGATAGTAAAAGAATATAGAATATCTTAAGATCCATAACAAAGTTAAATAGATGTCATATAAAAAAAAACGACGAAGTGACTTACTATGTGTCAACCTCTCAACCTGTTCAACGTAGAAACATTCGCTGCAAGTTTGAACTTTTCAGGTTCTACCGATCCAACAGCCTTATTACGAAAATCATTCCACAAGCTACTGGTCACACACAACTAGAATAAAACTTCTAGAATACACTGTAGTTTTGAGCCTTATGATGGAGAAAGCGTGACTACCAGAAGTACCTGTATACCTAGTACCATGTACAGGATTATGCAACATGCATAACGAACTAACTGAACTCCGCGGTGAGAAAGGTTAATATCTTGATCAGGAATAAGAAATTTATTACCAACAAATTAGAATGCTAATCAGAAGCTGAAGACCAGACAGGAGAACAATACTCGAAACAAAGCAAAATGAAGGAATTAAAAACACTTTTTCTCAGAATAGAAACACGCCGAAAGTGTTTCTCAGAAGTAATTATGCATAAAAGAATCACACCTTAAATTTTTAGAGTTGTTTATATTTGAATAAACATTATTAATGCAGATATCTGGACGTTGAAAAGTCGCTGTTCTTGACCTACTTCCAATCTTACTTTAAGGTTTGTTAGTATTCAATTTCATGCCCCATAATCTGCACCAGGCCTCATAATCCAGATATCAACTCTATGCTCATTATGGTGCCCAACAACAATAACTCTTTCCAATCTATTACTTAGAATTTCCATAATGATGTATACAGATATTTTCACTTTTATGTTGGAACTGCAAGTCTTTGCCAAGCCTAATATGGGTCAGGCTATTCTAGATGTCTCACTTTTTAGTCAACAAACCTCTAAGGAATTCGAGTAATAGTAATATTTTGGTCATGAAAATTTTACATTGATATTGCAAGTCTAACATGAGATTCTTACTTGTATCTAACTAAGATGTAAAGATTTAAAGGCCACTCATGAATGACAGAGACAAAGAACAGTGACATTGCCCTAGCTAGCCGGCCAATGCCCCAGAGACTGACAGTATATACATATGATCAGCTCCCAAGCCTTCTCTCCACCCAAGCTAGGACCAAGGAGGACCAAGCAATGGTTGCTGATGACTCAGCAGGTAGACCTTATCTCACAAAGAAGGCGAGGTTGCTGATACAAAAAGACTATCGAGTTTCAGCGGACTAGAACCACCGGTCCGACGAGTGCCAGTCAGGGACGTTTCCAATAGGCCACCACTACCCTGATAATCCTTTGTCCGTAACAATTGCTATAAATGTGATCAAATGTCTATGGCTCCACCTTATTATTATTTATCCTTGATGATTAATAGGATTTTATATTCTAATAATAAGTAATGTAAAGGCCCCGCACCAGATTATAGATATTTGGAGCAGGAGACCATAATTATTAAATTGAATGGTTCAAATAATGTTAAATACTAATATGGGATTAATATATATTTAAGTTATCCATATTACGCAAATTGCCTCTGGTTTTAATCATAATTATCAGTAACAGTTATCCTAATTATAAATATTCAAATATTTCCTGAGAATCCTAAATTGGTTAACTATAACTTCTATTAAAAACATCTTTTATAATGATATATCCTATTTACTCATGGCAAAGAGATTAAATATTCAAATCAGAAATATAGCGAAAAGCTTACATTTTTAGGTAATAGTCAAAACTAACGTAATCATGAATTCAAACGAGAAATGTCATAAATAAGATCTGGTATTCATGTTATATGTAACAGTAATATGAGCAGTGCCCTAGCCTCTGCACTATGGTTTTCCACTATCTTGGATTCGAGTTCATTTGCTTGAGGGTCACTCGGGGACACTATTCTATCTTATTTCTCTTCCTCTTGTTTTTTTTTTTCTTGTTTTTTATAGTTTATTTGTCTGAGATCTATTTTAATGTTGTTACCGTTCTTAAAATGTTTTATTTTGATTGTTCATTACTTTTCTTGTAGTTCATTTATTTCTTTGTTTCCTTTCCTCACTGGGATATTTTTCCCTGATGAAGCCCTTGGGCTTACAGCATCCCGCTTTTCCAACTAAGGTTGTAGCTTAGCTAGCAATAAATAATAATAAAAACAACTCGATATTGTAATGTTGCACTCGTACATATTGTAATTAGGGGTATCTGAGTAATTATATGCTTCTCTTGGGAATTTATCTAACTGAAGAGAAGTGTTAACACGTATGTTTAATTAAATGATATTTCGTTGAGATAAAGATTGTTGCTTGAAGAATTATTCTATCGAATCATATTCATTTTTTGGAAGATCGTATATGCAAGGGATAAATATTGCTAATGAGTACCGTGTATTGAAATTTTTTTAACAATATGAATACAAGAATCATTTATCTGTAATATATATACCACAGCATTCCTAGTCAAATTAAAGATTTCCATTATGTTAATGAAAATGAAAAACAAATACAGAACAACAAATAGGTATTCAAGAGTTGAAACAGTCGAAGGTTATTATTTGCCAGCGATTGTATGAAAAGTTTAACTTAGTGAATGGTATTTATGAAAGGTAATTTGTGCTGCAATATCTTACATTACAATAATGGTGATAATAGTAATAAAGATAATGATAATAATACCGGTTTGAAAGTCAAGCACTAAATACTCAATGAACGACGGTAGACTGTTGTTATTCTAAGAAAAAATGATATTCTGATGCCATCAATGTCTTCTTTAGTAATTGAAGCTGAGTCTCTCTCTCTCTCTCTCTCTCTCTCTCTCTCTCTCTCTCTGACCCCATTTCGAATCTAGGTTAAAACATAAAATGCCTGCTCGATTCACCAAGATATTACAAATGAGGCTGAAGGACATTGCCTTAATTTCATAGGCGCCTCTGAATTACTTGAGGCTCATAATTACCTTAGGGTGATGGGTATCGAAGGTTGTTTGTTTGTATATATATATATATATATATATATATATATATATATATATATATATATATATATATATATATATATATATATATATATATGCCTGTTAAATTTATATATTCCCCATATACTTTAACCTAGATACATTGCGATATATATCATAACCAAATGATATACAGAGCATATTTCGTTAACGACATATGGTAGTACCCATGTCCCCAGCTCTCAATCATCGCTGCGAAAGTATCTGAATGAATTAATTTAATTGAAGTCCTCTGTCTGTTGAAATCAAAGACAAGATTAATTAATGCTTTTAACATCGTTTGCGATTGAACAAGGATTCTTGGTGGATTTTAGAGAGGGTCTTATGGTATTAATAGTTTTTATATAATGTTAACTGACATCAAACACATCTAGTACATTTTATGCAATATGTTTTATGAAATCTGAATTGCACACAAGGGAAAGATTGTCGTTTTTACTGTTCCTCTTTCTTTTCTCGACCAAAAGGAACGGAAATTTAAGTTAAAGATAAGATATAGATAATAAATGACTTACCATCAGGGTTGTTGTGGCCTATTTGTAACGTCTCTACATGGTAATACCTAGACTACGGTTCGAGTTCCGCTCAAACTCATTAGTTTCTTTAGTGGCTGCAACCCCACCATCCATGTGAGCTAGGGATGGGCGGTTGGGTGAGCCTGTAGGTCTACATGCTGAGTCATCAACAGCCACTGCGTGGCCATCCTTGGTCCTAGCTTGGGTGGAGAGGGGGCATTGGGAGCTGATCATATGTGTATATGTTCAGTCTCTAAGGCATTGTCCTGCTTGCTAGGGCCACGTCACTGTCCCTTGCCTCTGCCATTTATGAGTGGCCTTTAAACATTTGGCAGGATTTGCTTCCAATTTAGTAATTCACAATCTTTCTTTTCCCTTTTTCATCTTAGGCTTGTCATTGGCTCTATGTTGCGACTGCATTATTATTATTATTATTATTATTATTATTATTATTAATTTCTAAGCTACAGCCCTAGCTGGAAAAGGAGGATGCTATAAGCCCAGGGAAACCCAACAGGGAAAATATCCCAGTGAGGAAAGGAAACAAGGAAAAATAAAATATTCTAAAGACTGTAACATTAAATAAATATTTACTATATAAACCATAAATACTTTAACAAAACAACAGGAAGAGAAATTAGGTAGAATAGTGTGCCCGAGTGTACCCTCAAGCAAGAGAACTTTTTCCTAAGACAGTGGAAGACCACGGTACAGATGCTATGGCTCTACCCAAGACTAGAGAACAATGGTTTGATTTTGGAGTGTCCTTTTCCTAGAAGACCTGCTTTGCTTTCCGTAGCCTAAGAGTCTCTTCTATCCTTACCATGAGGAAAGTAGCCTCTGAACAATTACAGTGCAGTAGTTAACCCCTTGAGCGAAGAAGAATTGTTTGGTAATCTCAGTGTTGTCTGTGTATGAGGACAGAGGAGAATCTGTAAAGAATAGGCCAGACTATTCGGTGTATGTGAAGGCAAAGGGAAAGAACCGTAACCAGAGCGAAGGATCCAATGTAGTACTGTCAGGCCAATCAAAGGACCCCATACCTCTCTAGCGGTAGTATCTCAACGGGCGTATGGTGCCGTGGCCAACCTGCTCCTTCTTTACATATCAAGTAAAGAAGAGAAAATAGTTAATTGGAGAATTCCAGAAAATTTCAAGTCTTTCGCGTAGATTGAATGTATTCTTCAATCTCGTCTTTGATTGTTTTCTTGAAATTAAAACCGACTTGGCATTTTCAATAAATTCATTTCATTTTATATAATATTTTTAGTATCTAAACGTAAAAGAATAGTAAGATTAGTAATGAAAAAGTAATATGGACTCCAAAGATAAATATTGGCACTCGACTCATCTGGTTAAATAGCTATAACAAATAGTTACTTTACATAAATCCGATTGAAGGGGCGCCAAATTAAACAATATTTTTGTGGCCAAGGCCTGAAAATTAAAGACAAATAGATTGATAATTAGAGTTGTAAACCTTTATCTGTTAAGTGTTAGCAATAGTCTCTCGAGATAAGGATTATGAAGTGTATGACTTAATAGCTTAAAATGATTACAGTGATATTAGTAGTAATAGTAGTGTTTATATTTATTATCGTTATAACTTATTGTGTTGCAATTGCTCAGAGTCAATCACGTAGTTGAAGGTTGATTTTTAATTAATCTCCTGCGATTCATAAAAATCTAATGCGACGTATTTACTATTAAGGTATGGGAATGATATAATACGATGCAGAAAATCTTGGAAGTCCAGAAGGTGGAAGTTAGTGCAGAAGTGACATCATCTAAAAAGATCCACGATTCAGAACATGACTTATATCTTAGTAATAATTGGTTTCCTTGTAAAAGTGTTTTATATTGATTGACTAGGAATAACTTGAGTCACATCCCAGGAAATTATGTAAACAAAGTTCTTTTATCACAAAGAACCTTACGACTTTTTTTTTTTTTTTTTTTTGGTGACATACCACGCGACAATTAGCTAAATACGTAAACGAGTTTTAAAGGTTTAAAGGTCGCTCATGAATGGCAGAGGCAAGGGACAGTTCCATTGCCTTGGCCAGCAGGACAATACCCTAGAGACTAACCGTATATACATATTATCAGCGCCCATGTCCCTGTCCTCCGAAACTAGGACCAGTGGGGTTCCAGAAAATGGCTGCTGATGACTCAGCAGGTAGACCTATAAGCTCCATCAAACACCCCATCTATAGCTCAGAAGGAAAGTGAGTTTGCAGGCACTACAAGAAACTATCAAGCTTGAGTGGGACTCGAACCCCAGTCAGACAAATCGTCAGACAGGGACGTTTCAAATAGGCCAGTTTTGGATAAAGAAGGTCACATCACTGGCTGTTCAGTTACGACCATCCTTCGGAAGGCAGATAAATGTTTTCCCTAGGCTCTAATATCTCTGCTCTTACCCAGATTCTTGGGCAGGATGTGTTGTATTATGCTAGAAGTATTTCTAGATTTATTTCAGAAGCAGGTCTTTTGAAAGTTATTTAACTTTTATAAGGAAATCTTTACTTTTGTGGTTTTAAAATGAATATTCTTTAAGTTTTTATTTATAACAAACGATATTGGCGTCAATGACCTTTGATGGCAGGATGCCAGAAAACTCCAAATCAGTCAATCAATCTCTTTGACATCTTTGATCTCTCAGATACTTAACTGTTTGATTGTGCTTGAACTGTTCTTAAGAAGTGTTAATAACTGTCTAAGCCTAGTGAAACTTTGTGTTTGAATTGCTTTATCAAAATGAAGTATTAAGAACTATGTATTATCTCTGTACAATCGCTGTATAGTCATTCGGTTTAACTATTCACTAGACTACACTTTAACTTACCTTGCTGTTATGAAATGAAGTATTACTGGATCATCTGATAGAAGCAAACTATATAATCTAGCCCTTTACTCTGAATATAGCAGCACATACGTGTCTTCTGTATGTCTTTAATAGCAAACGTTACTTTTCGATTTCTCACGATTTAGGACATGTTAATCTTGATTCAGATGTAGATTATGTGATTTTGTAATCTGGTTAGTGAAACTACAGCTTAATACCACTTTATATGCAATAAGTGATAGATTTGTAAGACTTGTATATACAGTTTTTTGTATTATTTATATTTTGTAAGCCATCAGTATTATTTAACATTTAGGCATTTTTTTTATAACTGTAGATAAAGGAACTGTAAGTCTTAGCATTTTAGGGAAATTATAATCATGATTAACTTTCTGTACCTGTAAGACAAAAAATCTAACAAAAAGAACCACTTCAGAACCAGTTTCGGTTCCCCCTCTTCTTCTTCTACTTCTTTCCTTGGGTGTGAGTTATAAACCATTGACTACCTGTACCACTGGCCTATCTTCTCACCTATTTCATTAGGGAAGTATGTATGCTTCGTTGAAATTATAGGCAGAGAGATCATTCCAAATAATGGTCCTCACAGAGTTTATGACAGATAGGATGGCGTCTCAAGTGTTACCTGTTCATCTAGATCATTAGGTATCTTGTTTTCGTAACCGAGTTACCAATTAATTTCTGACTTTTAAAATAGTATGTGGTATCCAGCGGTGCCATCATCACTGGGAGATAAACTGCTCTCCTGTCTCTCCCAAAATTTAGCCTTAAAAGCTGCAAACGGGTTGTGGTGGTCGATGTGGTAACGTCTGTAACTGGTGAACGCCAGACTGGGGTTCGAGTCCCGCTCAAACTCGTTAGTTTCTTTAGGGCGCTGTAATCTCACCATCCTCGTGAGCTAATGATGATGGTTTTGGGGAGCTTATAGGTCTATATGAGGAGTCATCAGCAGCTATTGCCTGGCCCTCCTTGATCCTAGCTTGGGTGGAGAGGGGGCTTGGTCGCTGATCATATGCATATATGGTCATTCTCTAGGGCATTGTCCTGCTTGATATGGCAATGTCACTGTCACTTGCCTCTGCCATTCATGAGTGGCCTTTAAACCTTTAAAGGTTATCACAAATGTAGTCACCCTTTGGTGGAATTTTTTAGATGCTAGATCAACGTAACTGAGTACATTTTCATGAAAACTCTTTTGAGAAGTCACATCCGCATCAGGAAATTGCCCTTTTACATTTGAAATGAATTAAAAAAGAATAATTCTTGCCTTTCTGATGCTTTTAGGAAAAACATCCAACAGTGCTGTACTACTATGCAGAATTTTTTTTTCTGTTCTTATTCTTTTTTTCTGAAAAGGAATATTCATTCGGAGGCGTTAGGGGCTTCGTTTACAAACTGAAAAACCTCTAACATTATTAAATTTTCAATTTTCTCGAAATATCAATAGTAATCATATTCATATGAATATTAATATGAATAAGGATAAGTTCATTAATATCAATAATTATTTTCTATGCATATGAATGAGGATAAGGAAAAAAAGGAGTATGAAACGGAGATTTTTTGGTAATTCTCTTGTTTGGTTTTGTCCTTCATAAATATATAAAAATAGACACTCTATTTCCTTCAGGCTATCATTTAGCCTCTTGGGATGAAGTCGCTAGCCCCATGCTCTTTTTCTAAACCTGGTTTCGAACCCCACAGGCCTTTAGTAATCAATTACCTAATTCGCAGGACGGTTTTTCAGTGTACGTACTAGGGTATCCAGACCTAAGTTTGGTAGGCGAGAATGTCACCAATCATAAAGGCTTAGACTTAATGCTACTGATCATACATAAGTATGAGGTAAAAGCATCTACATTTAGACACAGAATTCCTGGTACACCTCGCTCTGAAGAATTGCACCCAGCCACACCCTTTCTGCGCGGCGTTTTCCTGTGTTTACACAATCTGTTTGGTTACTCTCCGCAAAGTAAGGGTATGACAAGGTGCTAGTTCTTCCTAGCGGCGTGTCAAACTGCGTTATGCGAATAATCATAGATGCTTTTATAGAAGCTACCTATCATACACATGTATGAGGCAAGGGTTTGTACGTTATGCTACCAATCACGCCCATGTATGCAGGAAGGGCGTATGCGAGATAGTGTTAGGTTCAATAAATCCTTTAGAGGCTGGGGACTACATGGAAAGCTCCTCAGTAAGGAATTCTTAAGGGGGGGGGGGGAGGCTTCATGAAAAAAATTTGTATCAGTAAGGATTTCTTTGATCGGGTGTTTAATGGAAAACTTATACCAGCAAGGAATTCTTTTAGGAGGCTTCATGAAGAAAAAATCCTATCAGTAAGGACTCCTTACGGGACGGGGGTTAGCTTCACGGGAAAACACCTATCAGTAAGGACTTCTTTAGGGGCGGGGTTGCTTCATGGAAAAATTCCTATCAGTAAGGACTCATTTAGAGGCCGGGAGCTGCTTCATGGAAAAACTCCTATCAGTGAGAACTCCTTTAGTGGGCGGGCATTGGGTGCTTCAAGGAAAACTCCTATCAGTAAGGACATACCTGTAGGATTCATTACCAAGAAAGCTATCTGAAAATTTATTGCAAAAATTAAGACAAATATTAAATGAACAAAAACAACAGCATCAAATTACGAACTTTCCTTCTGATGTCAAAAGAAGAATAATCGTGTTTGCAGAAACCTCGCAAACCTCTAGTATTGGTAGAGACAGACACATCCACAAGGGAAATCAGGGAATAGTTCTTTTATTACATTTCTTCGTTAAGAAGAAGCTTATGGAGGTAAATCGCATTTCCCCCGGAGATTTCGTGCTCACTCCAGCTTTGTACAAAATTGATGAGACATGGTTAGCAATGTTTGATCGGACCAGTCACTCTTTCATTCACTCAGTTATTCGTTCGGGAAAAAGATAGGAAGTATGAATGACATGAATCCCTGAGTGTTTTATTAGTAGGTAATAACAAAATATGGAATTGTGAGTGAGATGAACGTCAAATAAAAGACGTAGAATCACTTTTCTTGAGATTACAAAATTGTTAAAAATGTAAAAAGTTACTCATATGATAAAAGTAAGAGTAAAAATAACGTAGAATGGTAATAATGCGTTCTTTAAGAAAAATGTAAGATACAATATGATAAGAAATACAGAATTTAAAAAAAAAAAAAACTAAATAGACCTCAAACACTTGAGGTTGTATTCCGTAATACATCATATATTGATTGTTTTGTTATATTAGATCAATTTTTGTATTTCCCTTTTATTACTCTTGAATATTATAGAATTTGTTGATTTCATACCTCGGAGAATTTTTTTCATTTCGAAAGGAGCTTTTTTATTCAACATTTTATATAATTCCGTATCGTGATATTTCCATAATCTGGTGTACTATGATAAGATGATATGCGATAGTATAGATAGAGGAGTAATTGCAGGGTAGTGCTTTAAAACATTATTTTGGGCAGGATTGTAACCATTAATTGATCATGTCAGCCGAAAGACAAAATACCGTACCGAATATGTCATATCTCCTAAAAATGAAATTTGTACTTAAAAAGGCACATCTACAACGATTACCACTACTAGTATTGATAGTATTAATGGCAATGCCACTGATTTTATATATATATATATATATATATATATATATATATATATATATATATATATATATATATATATATATATATACACACACAGTGATACCTCTCAATGCAAAAGCTTTTGCATAGAAGATTTTCATGCTGTGAAACAAGATGTGAAGATTTTTCTGACTCTATTGTGAAATGTATTTCGTGTTATGAAACGAGGTACAGTACAAGATTCGCCTGACCATTGAGACTAATTTTAGAATTCGCATGAAGCCAGCCGTAAACATGTTGCCATCCGCCCGCACTCCCATTGGTTGTCTCCCTACTCTGATGCCAGTTACCGCCATACGATCCAGCTCTCCCATTGGTCGGCATCCATCTCACCATCATGAATTTACATATTGTGGTCCCTCACTTATTTCGTGTTGGTGGCGCTATTGTTAACATTGAATTCCTGTTGGGGATTTTGCTTTCGTACTTTTAGTTCTGAACTGTATCGTGTTGCATTATTCTACTCGTGCATTATTAGCCATGAGTATCAAGAAAGTTGCTGATGTGTAGGGAAAGAAGAAGAGGATCCTTTCTATGAAGATGAAACTTGAGATAATCAAGGAGTACGAAGCTGGCATGCGGTTAAGTGTGATTGCTAAGAAATATGGCCGAAATCCGTCTATGATAGGAACCATCCTTAAACAGAAGGAAGCCATCAAAGCAGCAATACCTTCTAATAGCATGACTGTTTTCTCTAGCAAGAGCAGCCACGTCCATGATGAGATGGAGAGAATGTTGGTTATTTGATTTAAGAACAAGGAAATCCCTGGAGATACAATCACCGAGATGATATTCTGCCAGAAGGTATGCGCCATTTTCGGTGATCTTTATGCATGCTCAAGCGGAAGACGACACAGGAGAAAGGACATCGAAACAGGCACCCCCTGAGTTCAAGGTCTTTTGGGAGTGCTTTGAAAAATTTAAGAGATGGTCTGGCGTTCATTCGGTGGTGCGGCATGGGCGGTTGCCAGCTCGGACACGAAAGCGGCCAAAGCCTTTAAAGCATTCGACGAGCTGACCCTCCAGGAAGGCTACAGTCCCCAGCAAGTCTTCAACTGTGACGAAACTGGGCTTTTTTTTAGAAGAAAATGCCTCGTCGGATGTACATCACAGTGGAAGAAAAGAAGCTGCCCGGGCAAAAGCCTATAAAAGACAGGCTTACCCTTGCACTCTGTGCAAATGCCAGTGGGGATTGTAAGGTGAAGCCCCTGCTGGTGTATCAATTCGAGAGACTTCGAGCCTTCATGGCTCACAGAGTGATCAAGAAGAAGCTGCTGGCAGCTGGTGTTATGGTGGGCTAATGCAAAAGCCTGGGTAACAAGAAGCTTTTTCACCGAGTGGGTAAACCTTTGTTTTGGGCTGATTGTGAAAAAATATTTGGAAGAGAAGTGCCTCCCTCTGAAATGCCTGCTGGTATTGGAAAATGCCCTTGCTCACCCTCCTGGCCTTGATGAAGATATCAAAGCAGGTTTTTCATTCGTCAAGGTTCTCTATCTTCTGCCTAACACCACCCTTCTCCGCCAGCCCATGGTCCAGCAACTGATTCCGAACTTTCAGAAGTTCTATACAATATATCTCTTCAAGAGATGTTTCACAATCACTGATAGGACAAACCTCACCCTGCATGAATTTTGAAAGGAGCATTTCGATGTTGTGATATGCCTCACACTCATCGATAAAGCTTGGCAGGAGGTTTCGAGGCACACCTTGAACTCTTCGTGGAAGAAGCTGTGGCCTGACACAAAAGGTTTATGCAGGTCGTCTTCTTGAGCAGGTTAATGACGTTTGCATAAGTCATTTCAGGAACATTTTATGAAGCAGGCAGGAACAAGATTCCTAGTTTTTTTTTTTTTTTTTTTATTAAAGAGGCCTTCGATGCTAGTTGGCCGAGAGGAAGCTGCAAGTGATCAAAAAAAAAAAAAAAAAAAAAAAAAGTGGCAGTGAGGAAGAAAATTATTAAATTTAGAAAATACAAAACATATGGTAAAAAATATACAAAATTAAAAAAAGGATAAAAAAAAATTCAATTTCAAGTTTATCGTAAAGTTAAGTGTTAATATTTTCTGCCATTTATCAATTAGTTTTGTAAAGTTAAGTGTTTATGTTTTCTGCCACTTGTTAATGTTTTCTGCTGTCTGCCGTTTGTCACCCTCCCCTGCCACCCTGCCACTTTGTTCTCGAACATTGCCTCACTTCAAAGGTAAGGTTCCCCATTTTTTTTTTATACATTTAATTACAGGTTATTAACGATTAGGTTATTAGCGATTAATCCAAATGGTTGTGTTTCATTGTGTTTAGTGGAGTTTAGCCTTATTATAAAAATTTAATATGGTGTTTTTGTAGTGCTTGGAACAAATTAGGCTATTTACATGTAAAAGGCGACTCACAATGCGAAAAAATTACGGCACAAAGGCCACTACGGAACAAATTAATTTCGTATTGTGAGGCATTACTATATATAAATATATATATATATATATATATATATATATATATATATATATATATATATATATATATATATATATATATATATATATATATATATATATATATTAATATATATATATATATGAATATATATATATATATATATATATATATATTAATATATATATATATATATATATATATATATATATATATATATATATACATATATATATATATATATATATATATATATATATATATATATATTAATATATATATATATATATATATATATATATATACATATATATATATATATATATATATATATATATATATATATATATATATATATATATATATATATATATATATATGAATACACACAACAACAACAAATGCAGCTGTTTCTAGTCCACTACAAGAACAAGGCCTCAGAAAAGTTAATTCATATCCAGGGTATTGTATGGCCAGTTTTCATCACCAAGCTAGCTACTGCCGATTGTTGACGGTGGGAGACTTCAGTCTGATTGCTCACAACAAACCAACCTTGTATGGAGGGTACTAACTAGTACAGCTTTATTGCTCATGGCAATACACAAACCCTTTCACCCCGTTAAGGTATCCCCACTCAGAAAGGGATATAGGTGTGTATATATATATATATATATATATATATATATATATATATATATATATATATATACATATATATATATATATATACAGTATATGTATATATCTATCTATCTATCTATCTATCTATCTATATATATATATATGTATATATATATATTTATGTGTATATATATATATATATATATATATATATATATATATATATATATATATACATATTTATATAAAAAAAGCCTCATATTGAAATCTATCTGTTGACAACCAGCTAAAACCATATTATGCCGTTAATTTGTTAGCTAAGGTAATATCTCAATAACGAAGAGAAAACAAACAAAGCGTGTTTGTCAGAATGGCTTGTTCCAACGCCCTCGTTCATGCGAGAGCACTTGCTTTATAGATTTTCCATTGAATAAGTATATCCTGAGCCATCCGGCTTTTGGCGTATGCGAAATATTGACAAGAAAAGTACCGCGGTGGACACGCAACTATGACTCCGCGTGTTATTGCCAACTCACCTTAGTGGCTCTTGCTATCAACACCAATTAAAGTTGGCACTTACTGCTTGTCAGAAGAAAATATGTTTTACCCTCTCACACTCCAGTGGTTGCAGGCCTTTTCATGACCCATTGCTACACATTAGTCCATGTGGAATGTGTATGTGTGTGTGTGTGTGTTTTTAACTCGACGTATTCACCCACTTAGTTTCCGTGAACCTCCCTCTTACTCATTGTGGCCTATGTCAGCCAAAGGCTTTACACATCGTAAATTGCCTGTCTCGGTGATTACACCGTACATTATTCAAGGAGGAGATCTGGTCGATCTATATCCATGTGTGAATTAGATTAGGCGTCCAGAGAACTATTCTTACTCTAAATATTGGCGACTTCTCTTATGACATTCCATCTTTCGAAAAGGTGTTGAATAGTGAATCACCTTCCCCAGGAAATGCCTCAATATTCCGAATCATAGTTAATTCCAAAGTTCATTTAGCCTCACATTTACAGCAGACTACCTGGTATCTAAAATCTGAGTAACCCTCGCTATTATTTTTTCTTTTATAGAAAAAAAGAGCTTCACCCGTATGGCCAATAATCCCAGGATCCACGATTGGAACCGGCATAAGTGTATGATTTAGAAATGAGTTATCATATTGTATTCATGGCGAGGATTTTTGTTTTTTATTCTAACGTGGTTTGAAGCCCTTAACTCATTCTTAGAATGCGTTTGACATTATCTTTATCAATAGAAGAAAAAATGTAAACTTAATATGACGAGTATTTTTTCTATCGCTCCAACTTCAATGTTGACGCGTGTGGCATTGGAAAAATACTGATATGCAAATTGTTATGAATAGTAATTTTTATTCTTTTGTCTTCAATTCTTCTGTAACAGTAAACGGGTAAGCGTTCTTCAAATGAATTAAGTGATGTATCTTTTCAACAGGTTTATGCTAAATAGGGATTTTCTGGTGTTGGTAGTTTATACTCCAAGAAGACAATGATGAAATATTCCGAGAGGAAAATTACTCCTGTGAACTAATTTGCAATTGGGTAAATGTAATCGTTTGGGTGAAAATGGACATCCACGCACACAATCACTTTATAGATGATATAATTGATAATTGTGGAATGTAGTGGGTTATGGAATAAAAACTTGAATGATAGAGAAATAGAATACCAGTAGATTATTGTTCTTTGTGTATAGAGAAAAGTCTTTTAAAATAGATTTTTTTCTGGTAAATACAAAAAGTGTATAATACATAAAAAATATTTTCCATTGCAGTGACTCGAATAATTTTGGTTCAAAATGGTTCAATTAATTAATATATGACGAAAATGAGAAAAAATTATGAAAACTTTTGGCCTAAATAAGACTCCAAGTTGATGATAGAGAAATGGATTCTCAACCTTTTTCCCACAAGTGACCCCCGAAATTTTACAGGAGCAAAAATCAGTAGGACGAATAACGAAATGTCCTGTTTGCACAAACAGGAAGAAAAAGAAAAGAAAGGATTTAATCCTAACCACGAAGGAGATTTTAGACTTTTCCTATATTTTCAAGATTTGTAGCCCGTACCTTTATTGACTCGACACTGAATTTAGAGGCGAAATAAAATCAAACGAATTCAGGTAGAACGAGGTGAAAGACTGCTCGCATTATTATGTACTAACTGCATGAATAGCAGAGGCAAGGGACAGTGACATTGCCCTATCAAACAGGAGGCGACTATGTATACATATGATCAGCGCCCAAGACCCCTCTCCCCCCAAGCTAGGACCAAGGAGTGCCAGGCATTGGCTGCTGATGACTCAGCATAATAGACCTGTAGTCTCCCCCAAAATCCCCAATCCTTAGCTTTTAAGGATGGCGAGGTTGTAGCGACCAAAAGAAATAACGAATTAGAGCGGGACTCGAACCATAGTCTGGCGATCAATAGTCATGGACGTTACCAACAGGCCACCACAACTTTAATTCATGATAAACTAGGCAGTTAATGTGTAGTTTTATACTTAAACTGGATGAAATATAGGTCATTCCTTGAAGTATCACTTGGAAACCTCTTGAGTCGGTAGTGTATTACTCGAGCGTTGAAGGTGGGAACATTTACTCCGTGTCCTTGTGTCACTGAGACTATGAAATAATTATTAATATTTTAAGAGAAAACGGATTCAATTAGACGATAAGTAATAAAAGTCATTTTCCCTCTCGGGCCAATGCTACAGCAAAATTAGAGAAATTAAATTGAAAACATTTATGTAAAGAAAATCTCAGTAATTACCTCACTTCGAAATGTTAACGAAACCGTACGAAGTTATAATTCGTATCTAATTCCGAATCTGAATTCATATTCATCCCACATTCTAATAATGAAATGGAAATCCATAGAAGTATTTTGAAATAACGTGCGAATGGAAAGAAAAAAATCTCTCTTAATTAAATCCACCTCTCACCAGCGATAAGTAAATAACTGAACAGTAAATCGCTCAATAAAAAATGCTGCGGATGTATTCAAACAGGAAATGATTTCCTTTTGCCTGATCATATACAGATTGTGTAGGAATATTACACCTATATTCATTGTGACGGCAAGGAAACTTTTTTCAATATTTTATTTTTGTTTCTGTAAGATTACTTGGTGCTGTTGTAGCATGTGATCTCATTTATGGAGTGATCTCAAATTATTATTTTGCTTTGCTATGCGATCTCAATATTTCAATAGGTAAAAAAAACAAGAATAATATAAATCTTAGGTTCTTGCTTCGCTGTGCGCTCGCTTCGCTGGCGAAAAAATAAAAACATCAAGCTTCGTATGTACTGGCAAGCTGCAATGTTGAATTGCGCACGCTAACATCAATGATTGATTATTATTTCTTAGATAATCATACCCGGTATATATATATATATATATATATATATATATATATATATATATATATATATATATATATATATATATATATATATATATATATATGTATACATATATATGTTTACATATACATATATATATATATATATATATATATATATATATATATATACAGTATATATATGTGTATTTATATATATATATATATATATATATATATATATATATATATATATATATATATATATAAAGAAAATATAATGGTTGTGGCTTCGCCGTGAAGTGAAGTGAGATCGCTCTCATCAGGTGAGATCACATACCAAAGCAAAAGCACGACTTTGAGATCGCATACCAAAACAGCACCGAATACTTTACTGTAATTTGGCAAAATAGCATTGAATTAAGAATAGACGATTAAAACAAAAATTAATATGTTCAATACAATTTTTTTCCTAATTTAAATTGCCAGTTGTTCATGTTAGTATTATTTGTTTGTTTGTTATTTGTTTGTTGTTCTTACGCTATTAGATTATTTTCCATACATTCTTCTGTGTGAAGTATTAGCACATTTTATGTTATAAAAAACAAATTAAGTTAGTACATAAGATAAACTAATAAAAATTTTCTTCCTTTCGAGTTGTGGAGATGTTGTCTAGAGGCTCAAAGTAAGCCCCTTAACATATTTAAAGCGATATTTTCAAAAGCAATATTTTTCTCTATAAATATTTCATAATTAATCCCTTTAAGTCCTCATAACACTCAGGAGAACCATTTGTGTAACGGCATTTCTTACATGAAAACAATTTAATTTATGCCAACCAAAGCTTGGTCCGTAGCCTACCTGAGCAAGGTGAATTTGAATGTTAGGCCGTGAGGTTGTCAAGGTCTTAAATTCCTTGGTATCACCTTTCTTAATGGGGCAGGCGCATTCTTAGAGGGTTGTTCAAGTACGCTGTTCATCGCCAGAACGAATACTTCAGGGTCCTTGAGGATGAAGGATGCATTGGAGACAGGCATCCTCGACTCTTTGGCAGTCACTTGGCGCTGGGTCTCGTGTTAGGTTCTCAAGGTTTCCCCTTACGACTTTGTTCCTCCGATGTGATAACGTCCCTGACTGGTGAACGCCAGACTGGGGCTCGAGTCCCGCTCAAACTCGTTAGTTACTTTGGTCACTGCAACCTTACCATCCTTGTGAGCTAAGGATGGTTGGTTTGGGGGAGCCTATAGGTCTATCTTCTGAGTCATCAGCAGCCATTGTCTGGCCCTCCTTGGTCTTAGCTTGGGCTTGGGCGCTGATCGTATGTATATATAGTCAGTCTCTTGGGCATTGTCCTGCTTGATAGGGCAATGTCACTGTCTCTTGCCTTTGCCATTCATGGGTGGCATGTAAACCTTTAAACCTTTAGGTGACATTGAATCTATTATTCGTATAGGCAGCGAGGCACAAACAGATAAGCTAACAAAAAAACACGAATTTAGTACTTTAATTAATTGAAACAAGATTTTTAATATTTTTTGAAAGATCAAAATATTTTCGGAAACATCAGACACACACTTCAAAAATAATAATGCAAACGGCGATAAGAAATTGGAAAATCGTCGATGAAACTATACTTTATAGATCTCTTGTTTATTGAATACCAATAAGTCAATGTTTATGGAATTCAAAATTGAGGGTACTACGGAGTTGTTTTGTTCCGTTTTCTGAATTTGTTTAAATTTATTTGCAAAATATCTTGGTTTATTATTAATCCTCATGCCATGATTGTACTGCACAGTATCTCTTATAATTATCTTATAAATATTTTTTGTCTTATTATAGCTTTATGATATAACCGAGTGTCATATATTTATAATTGATATTTAGATTTGTAAAAATAATTTTCATTAATCCTTCATTTTAATTTCTTTTATCATTTTATACCAAAAATTTTTGCCTAAGAATTCCTAATCATGGCCAGACTAAAAATTAAAATTCCATGTTCCGTAATGAAAAAAAAATTAAAAATTCACACCAAATAGTTATTAACTTCAGATAAATTTTCTGGCAAACTTGAAAACTTAAATAATAAGAAAAAGTTATTTTTATATGATCTCAATTCCATATACTTTAATATTCTTGTCTTTATGCTGTGTGATAATTTATGATTTTGCATCGATTTATTGAAAATACTAGAATATTCGTTTTGAATTCCATTTTATTTTTTTATATTTCTATTCAGATTCTGATAAAACTTATACTTCTTTCTGTATATCTCCTCGGTTGGTTCCAGTGATAGAGTAAAGGAAAATAACGAACATAGATGGATGTATACGAAGATACGTAGAAACAGAAGAGGGAGAAAGAAGTGGATTATATATATATATATATATATATATATATATATATATATATATATATATATATATATATATATATATATATATATATACATATATATATATGATAAAATTTGCACATTTAGACGTGTTTTTCATATTCAAATACGCCATATATTTTTGATACATTATTGTCTGGATTCTCTTAACGACCTCGGGATCAGAGCCCCAGGCGAAATCACACAAAGACAAGAGCTTGTGACCGGCCGGGAGTCCAACACTGGTCCGGCAAACTTGTATAGACTGTGACTAAACCACTTTGATTTCGCCTGGGGCTCTGATCCCGAGGTCGTTAAGAGAATCCAGACAATAATATATCAAATACATATGGCTTATTTGAATATATATATATATATATATATATATATATATATATATATGTATATATATATATATATGTGTATATATATATATATATATATATATATATATATATATATATATATATATATATATATATGTATATATACATATGTACAGAGAGAGAGAGAGAGAGAGAGAGAGAGAGAGAGAGAGAGAGAGAGAGAGAGAGAGAGACGTAGAAGTAGCAGAGGGAGAAAGATATATATATATATATATATATATATATATATATATATATATATATATATATATATATATATATATATATATATATATATATATATATATATATATATATATTCAAATAAGCCATATATATTTTTGATATATTAATGTCTGGATTCTCTTAACGACCTCGGGATCAGAGCCCCAGGCGAAATCACACAAAGACAAGAGCTTGGCTCCGGCCGGGAATCGAACCCTAGTCGGCAAGCTTATATAGACAGTGACTAACCCATTCGGCCACGAAGAAAGATAAAAGTCAATGACAATTCTACTGTACTTATACCTGTCGAATTCAGGTACTTTGTACTTAGAATTGAAATCAACCCATCTTCACCATCGTAGCTAATTGGTAATTTGTTACTTGCCATTCAATTAATGATAAATTTTGCACATTTTACGTGTTTTTTTCATATTCAAATAAGCCATATATATTTTTGATATATTAATGTCTGGATTCTCTTAACGACCTCGGGATCAGAGCCCCAGGCGAAATCACACAAAGACAAGAGCTTGGCTCCGGCCGGGAATCGAACCCTGGTCGGCAAGCTTATATAGACAGTGACTAACCCATTCGGCCACGAAGAAAGATAAAAGTCAATGACAATTCTACTGTACTTATACCTGTCGAATTCAGGTATTTTGTACTTAGAATTGAAATCAACCCATCTTCACCATCGTAGCTAATTGGTAGTTTGTTACTTGGCATTCAATTAATGATAAATTTTGCACATTTTTACGTGTTTTTTTTTCATATTCAAATTAGCCATATATATTTTTGATATATTAATGTCTGGATTCTCTTAACGACCTCGGGATCAGAGCCCCAGGCGAAATCACACAAAGACAAGAGCTTGGCTTCGGCCGGGAATCGAACCCTGGTCGGCAAGCTTATATAGACAGTGACTACCCATTCGGCCACGAAGAAAGATAAAAGTCAATGACAATTCTACTGTTCTTATACCTGTCGAATTCAGGTATTTTGTACTTAGAAAAATGTGCAAAATTTATCATTAATTGAATGCCAAGTAACAAACTACCAATTAGCTACGATGGTGAAGATGGGTTGATTTCAATTTTAAGTACAAAATACCTGAATTCGACAGGTATAAGTACAGTAGAATTGTCATTGACTTTTATCTTTCTTCGTGGCCGAATGGGTTAGTCACTGTCTATATAAGCTTGCCGACCAGGGTTCGATTCCCGGCCGGAGCCAAGCTCTTGTCTTTGTGTGATTTCGCCTGGGGCTCTGATCCCGAGGTCGTTAAGAGAATCCAGACATTAATATATCAAAAATATATATGGCTTATTTGAATAGGAAAAAAAACACGTAGAAATGTGCAAAATTTATCATATATATATATATATATATATATATATATATATATATATATATATATATATATATGTATATATATATATATATATATATATATATATATATATATATATATATATATATATATATATATATGTGTGTGTGTGTGTGTGTAGAGAGAGAGAGAGAGAGAGAGAGAGAGAGAG
This sequence comes from Palaemon carinicauda, assembly GCF_036898095.1. Classification (NCBI taxonomy): domain Eukaryota; kingdom Metazoa; phylum Arthropoda; class Malacostraca; order Decapoda; family Palaemonidae; genus Palaemon; species Palaemon carinicauda. Next base: position 88,104,238 of record NC_090751.1, read on the forward strand.
AGAGAGAGAGAGAGAGAAATTGTATTATTTGTTCTTTGACATCAATTCTCAAAACCAAAAATTTCCATAAAGTTTATTTTCAATTTTCAATTTGTTTGCTTTCTATTTTTTTCCACTGCCAACCAAAAGTGTTTGATAACAGGGTTTGTTTGCTTACATAACAATGGCAAGTTTACGCTATATAAAGCGAGACTTTAATGAATTTCAATACGGCCTGCTAGGATAGTGTATTTCAAAGGGAAACTCCCTGGCCCGGATAAAAGACGAGGGTTCTGGTGTAAAGTAAATGGATATGTTAGCAAATGAATAACATATTCATTCAATTTACAGCAAGTTTGCGCATTATAGTGTTATCTCAAAATTCATTTACTCCACCGATAGCACGTCTTTATAGGTAAATATTTGTGTCTAGGCCATGTATATATATATATATATATATATATATATATATATATATATATATATATATATATATATATATATATATGTATATATATATATATATATATATATATATATATATATATATATATATATACATATATACATATATATATATGTATATATATGTGTGTGTGTGCATAGGCCTGTGATACATATATGTATATATATATTTATGTGTGTGTGTGTGTGCATAGGCCTGTGAATAGCAGAAATGATTGCTTTCACAAGCAAATATATTTTGAGTCTTGAATTGGAACTAAAAGATTACCGTAAATTAAAAAAATGAAAAAACATTTATTCGCTATGATATATCTAAAATATGGATATAAGAGAATAATCTTAATTGCCAAATATTATTTAAAAAAAAAAAAAAGAATATATTTATTTTGCTGCTGAAATAACTTGACAAATATTTGCCGAAAGTATATTAGAATTAACGTGATAAAAAAAGTGGAATATATCTTTCTTTAAATTGTCGTGTTGAACGGAATTCCTATAGAAAAGTTTTCACCTTTAGACCTTATTGTAGAAAGATTGCGATGTAATGAGTCAGTCGTCAGATAATTAGAGAAGAGCTAATGTTTAAGGTCTCAATTTTTGCCTCATTCAACGAGATGTTCATAATGATTTTCGCTCCTAGATTAACCAACCAAAGGAGCCGCTACATTTCAAATTATTCACGAGTTCATAAGAATATAGCATACTCAACGGTCAAGACCTAGCTCCTAATTCCTCTATTATATAAAAACGTAAAAGAACTTTCTCAAAGTGAGGAATAATTCCTTCAATATAAACGAGTGAAACTCAACATGAAAATGCTTTTGTCGAACATTCTCATTAGCCACCTCCTGGTGTACTAGTCTCTTGCCCTTGCCGAATATAGATCTTCCATTAGAGGCGGTGAAGCCTTGGCTTTTTTTTGCAGTTAGTCTGCAGTGAAATATTGACGGTGAAAGTGAGGAAGAAGACACGCAAGAAGGTCACGTAATGAAAGGAGAGTGTCATTATTAATCCCCTGTGTGGTTAGACTTACCGAAGGCACGGACAATCCATCAGACTTTGTTCGAGGTGGGAAAGTGTCGGGCTGATTTTTTTTTTCCAGTAAAGGAAGAGCCAAAACTTGTATTTTTATAAATTGGTTTATATGATATATCAGTAAAGTGATTTATTTATGCATGTTGGTTTGCCAAATTATTTGCTAAACACTTTCTGATTTTACCTTTTGTTTTACAATGTCGTCAGGTCAGACCAATAATAAGAATAATAATACCAGTAATTATGGAAATAGTTAATTATTTGTAATTTGATTCCTATAAATCTATTCTTATTGGTCCATCTAATCCAGTTCCAAACTTTTTTTCGTGATTTATCACTTTCTTTCCTTTCGTATGTTTAAAGGTTTAAATGCTGCTCATGAATGGCAGAGACAAAGGACAGTGACATGGACCTATCTAGTAGGATAATGCCCTAGAGACTGACCATATATTCATATGATCAGCACCCAAGCCCCCTCTCCACCCAAGCTAGGACCAAGGAGGACCAGGCAATGGCTGATGATGACTCATCAGATAGACCTTTAGGCTCCCTCAAACGCCCCCACCCTTAGCTCACAAGGATGGTGAGGTTGTAGAGACCAAAGGAACTAAAGAGTTTGAGCGGGACTCGAACCCCAGTCTGGCGTTCACCAATCAGGGATGTTACCGCATCGGTCACTACAACCCTGGATAAAAAAACAGGATTTTATCGCTTTAGACTCGACTTGAAATCAAGAAAATCCTCTGAAGAATTCTTTAACCAGCATCTTGACCCCTCCTAAACTCCAGGCCCTATTTCCCCCCCCCCCCCCCCCCCCTACCCCAGCTCCTCATCCCCTTCCATAAGAATCCTCAACCCGAGTCGGAATTGCCCTGAGTCAGAATTGCTTTCAAGGGGCCAATAAAAGCTGGAAAAAAATCCATCAAAAAAGTTATTCACTTAGTTTCCATTCACATCCTTTTATTTTTATCATTATTATTCATTCTTTTTCAAGTTTCAAGGATTTTGTAAATTTTTACCCAACAGTTTTATTTTGGGGAGGTGTGATTTCTAAATCAGTTTCTCTACAAAGTCAGAATTTCTGTTATATTTTTTTTTCTTTTTTTTTCTTTTTTTTTTTTAGTATCATTCATCTAAACCTTAAAATGAATTTAATTTGGTGAAACGAAATAATCTTGTTATGATAACATTTCATGAAAACAATAAACGAAGTCCATTATTTATTAATTTAGAAATTATTGCATTATGTAAAATACTGTTTTTCCTTGAAAATTGTCAACACGTACACCGAAGAACCGATAATGGAAAATACTTGCAAAACATTTTTGATGAATGTGTTTTTAATTCATCATGTCGAAGTTAATAAGAGGTATCTGATGATTAATCAATGTCATGCATAAAAATTATATTACATCTTCCATTATAAATAAAAAACAAATCAATCGAAAATTTTAGTGCCATTACTAAAAAATAGAAAAATCTAACCTGGTTAGGAAGTCAAAATTCTAACATAATGATTTGGATATTAAAAAAGGTAGACTAAAGGTAATGAAAATGATAATTAGCATCGAATGCAAAGTGAATTGTAGCGAGCGGAAGTTCACCTTTAATTAGCAATTATCAGGTAATAATGCCTGGAAGCGATTAGACCGGTGTGCTGTGAAGGAGCAGGTAATGGTATCTGTTCATGGGAACCAGGTGATAGATATGCTTTTGCCCATGAATTTGACGGGAAGGTATTGCACGGTGTTGGGTATGCCTTAAGTAACATTGCAAGTGTATTCTTTCCTTGTGACATGCAATGTACCAAAATATGATTTTTTGTTGATAAGTATGTTTTTTACTTGTAAGAAAATAAATGGACACGGGCAGGATGTACTGTAGAATGATAATGACAGATAATAAATGGGCAAGAAGAATAACAGAATGGTCCCCTAGAGATTGCAAAACAAGCAGGGAAAGGAAACGAAGACGGTGGATTGACGAACTAAGAAAGTTTGTGGATGTGGACTGGCATAGAGACACCATAAACAGACGCAAGTGGAAGGACATGTCTGAGGACTTTGTTCTGCAGTGGACCAGTAACGGCTGATGATGATGTGTATGATATTGTTTATCTGGTTATGGGAAATGGCTTTTTGATTTTAAAAAAATATTATAAAACGTATATATGGGTGAAAGATTTCTTTGCTCTGCGTATGCTCATGGTCGCGATATATTTCTTGATGAAAAGGCTACTCAAACCTCATCACTATCCTGATTCATCTTGCACTTGTTGCAAATGTGGAAAAAAAAAAAGAATCCCACTCCCCTTCCTTTCCCACGCGTGTTCTGTTGCCAAGTCGTAATTTTACGCGTCCTTTTGTGTCCGCCTGTCATTAATTCAAGGCAGGAGCTCTCTGGTAGCTGATGACTGAATTCTGCCCTTCCTCTTTCATAAAGGCAACTCGTTCTGTCGTCATGAAAGATTAACCAATTTCGGAGTTCCTTTGATACAATTCTCTCTCTCTCTCTCTCTCTCTCTCTCTCTCTCTCTCTCTCTCTCTCTCTCTCTCTCTCTCTCTCTCATCTTTATGAGCTGTAATGAAATGGACTTACTAACCTTGTTACCGTCGTAAAGAAATTTTCGTCGTGTGTTCCTTTAAAATACTTTTCTTCCAGTTTTTTTTTTTTTTATTGTTTAGCTCTTCATAACACATCAGCTACACTGGCACAATCGTTACTTGGATGGGTGGCCGTCAATGCAGCCCATTACCAGTTTTCAAGGTTTTAAAGTCCACTCATGAATGGCAAAGGCTAGGGGCAATACCCTAGAGACTGACCATATTTCTTATGATTAGCGCCCAAGCTCCTCTCTACCCAAGCTAGGACCAGGAAGGGTCAGGCAATGACATATATGTTCCCCCAAATGCCCCTCCTTCATTCACAAGTTTGAGCAGGACTCGAACCTCAGTCTGGCAATCACCAGGCAAGTACGATACCATCAGGCCAGCACAACCCTTACAAGTAGTTCTCGTAGTCTTCTGTTAAAGCTTCTACTGATAGCTTGCAGCAGACATTGAGTTTGGCAGGGGTTTCAAGAAGGCAGCGAATTGAGTGGGTCTCTGTAATCTCTTGAACGGCAATCAAATGCCCTTGTTATTTTTATCATGAGTATCAGTTTCATCATAATTATTCTTGTTGTTGTTAGAAATTAATCCTTATTCAAATAGACCAATCCTCACGGAATGAAATTCCCTTACATTATAAAAGAAAAAAAAAACCGGATTATGATTAGCCGATATTTACAAACAAATATTATTTTAAATCAGAAACAAATAGGGCAGTGGAGGTCTGAAGTAGTCTCAGTTTCTTTTAAACTCATATCCATCATGGAAGCATTCTTGTGTAGAGGGACCATGCTCATGCCATGCAGAACGACCTATGTTCAGTAATTCCTGGGAATAACGGAAGTTTCACGTTGAAATAGATCTTCAAAAAGATAACAGGTTATTGTCCAACTTTGGTCGGAACTAGAATTGTCATCGTTAAAAACGGATTCCAGTATCGTCGGCACCAATCTTCTTTCCCCATATTTTCCAATTAGTAAGCTGTTTTACCCTCAACTTAACTTACAATAAGCTAACTCTGTATTACGTCGTGGCCGAAATTCTATGGGCCTAAATGACATGGAGCCTACACGATTTTTCCCCCCCTAAAAGGCTAATTTCCAGCGATGGTCTGAATCATATTAGACCCCTATTTTCTAGAGACAATTGCTTTATTCTTGTTAGGAGATTAGATTTTCGCATATAGTTACCCTTTTCTGAGATTGAAATCCACTCATCTTTTGTATTAAATTGATTGTTGCATTGTATCATAATAAAATGTACTTATTAACCCCGTTAAGACGTATAATCGCGTACATGTATAGGCAAGCTTTGAGTACCAGTAAGATTCCACGAATAAATATCAAGGTATATATGTCACTTGGTCATTTTACCTTAACAGAAATGGCTTTGTTAGTTGCTACAGATGATCATTATCTATAATTGGATTCGTGAAGCAAATAATCATGTTAGGTGATGGAGGAAATTACTGTTAATTAGGCTCGCGTTTGAGATTATCTGTAATATATGTAATATCATTGTTTGCAAGATTATAAAAAAAAAAAAAAGTAGGAGAATAAGGATTAAAGTGCTGTATAATGACCATTTCATTGCCATTCCAGGCGGTAAAGAGCACGGACGGAACTTACTTCGGAGTTATTCAGCTGTATATATTGTATAACGATACAATATATCCCACGAGGAAGACCTCAGGGTATGGTCAAAAGAGAGAGAAAGCAAAACATAGTATAATTTTGCTAAGGATTTTCTCCTTTAATTACTTTTTAGCTTTCCACTGTCTTGTCTTTTGCCATTTTCTTTCTTCATCTTTTTCATCATCATCATCATCATCATCATCATCATCATCTCTTCCTACGCCTATTGACGTAAAGGGACTCGGGAGGATTCATTGGCTACATTCATCAAAGAATAGCCAGTTCCTTGTGATGCGCAGTGCCTATCTAACTAAGGCACTAAGGCGAGTGATCCCTGCTGGTCCATACTGATTCCAGTAAAATCATCCACCAGGCATCGAGAGTTGAAACCGAAGAGACATCTTGTCTATCGCCTTAAACTCAATCCGTCATCCTGCTACCAGTGACTTCATCGAGATTTAGGAGGATATTTCCTTCACCCCTAAAGTTCTCGTTACTCCACCAATACGTGTATAACCATTGGCAAACATGGATTGCGGAGATATACCTCCGCACGGTTAATACCGCCTAGTTAAGAGTAACATCATCGTAAGATGAAGGGTATTCTCAAGTTAACAGAATATGTAACATACCATATTTTCTCCTCTGTATGTACAGTACTGTAGTAGCTCTGAACAACGCCATGCAAAGTTACTTAGGACGTATGATATATACTATAGAGTTTATATCCACTGATTGCCATTATTATTATTATTATTATTATTATTATTATTATTATTATTATTATTATTATTTGCTATGCAACAACCCTAGTTGGAAAAGCAGAATGTTATCGGTAACGACTCTGTCCGCTGAAACTCGTTAATTCCTTTAGTGTTTGCAACCACACCATCCTTTTGAGCTAAGGATAGGGTGTTTGGAAAGCCAATAGATCTACTGGATGAGTGATCAGCAGCCATTACATGGCCCTCCCTGCTGCTAGGTTGGATGCAGAGGGGCCCTGGGCGCTGATAAGATGTCTATATGGTCAGTCTCTAGGGCATTGTCTTGCCTGCTAGAGCAATGTCACTGTACCTTGCCTCTGTAATTCATGAACGACCTTTAAACCATTATTCAGACATTAGGCAGCAGTTTAAATTTTAAATTAGTCTTCCTTGTACTTGTAGATTTAATATTTCCTTGCTTTTCAAAATCACTTTGGTATTTTCTATCAATACTTGAAGTGGTGGTCTCACCGCCGCTTGAAGAATTCATGATAATTTATAAGATTTATGAAAAAAGATCGTGTATGACCACCGGATGCTGTCCCTTAATCTCTCCCTTTGCAATGTAAGGATACACACACACACACGCATATATATATATATATATATATTATATATATATATATATATATATATATATATATATATATATATATATATATATATATATATATATATTTATTTATTTACACACATATATATATATATATATATATATATATATATATATATATATATATATACATATATATATATATATATATATATATATATATATATATATATATATGTATATATATATATATATATATATATATATATATATATATATATATATATATATATATATATATATATATATATTCTTTCGGAACTTGATATACATCACTAAGAATAAGAATAAGAAAAAGATGGGAAGAAAACTCCTAATTTAAACTCTTGATGGAGTAAGAAATACTTAGCCAACTAATTAAGAGTTTGAAACTCGTCCTTCAGAAGCTCAAGATCCAGAATTTTACCGAAAATTACGAGATTAAGCTCTGAAAAATCTTATTTGCATATCTCTCTCTCTCTCTCTCTCTCTCTCTCTCTCTCTCCTCTCTCTCTCTCTCTCTCTCTCTCTCTCTCTCTCTCTCTCTCTCTCTAGAAAAACTTCCAATGATAGTAAATAACAATTAGTTTGTTCCTAAAATTAATATTAATGATAGAAATAATTGCAATCATACAAGGCACTTGAAAAATGACAGCTACGATTAGAATTACAGTCACTGTAATGTGACCAATGGCGAAATAGTATAATGCATTGGAAATCATTGACTGTATAGTTTTCTGTCATGCAAAGCTGTCCTAAATTTGATTTTGTGTCAGTTGCTTTCCAATATTCCGCAACGAAAAACATTTCCGTGGTAAATCAATACTCTTGTATATATATATGTATATGTATATATATATGTATATGTATATATATATATATATATATATATATATATATATATATATATTGTATATATATATATATATATATATATATATTACATACATAGGTATATATATATATATATATATATATATATATATATATATATATATATATATATATATATATATATATACATATATGAATTTATACCTGGATATGTACTGTACATATGTGTGTATATATATTTATCATGCATAGAGAGAGAGAGAGAGAGAGAGGAGAGAGAGAGAGAGAGAGAGAGAGAGAGAGAGAGAGAGAGAGAGAGAGAGAGAGAATATTACATGAAAAGTCTGATGACGTAATTTTTGTATGTTTATATAACTTACATACATACATACATATATATGTATATAAGCATATGTATATACATATACATATACATATATGTACTGTATATATATATATATATATATATATATACATATATATATATATATATATATATATATATATATATATTTATATATAAATATATATACTATATATATTTATATATATATATATATATATATATATATATATATATGAATATATATACTATATATATTTATATATATATATATATATATATATATATATATGTGTGTGTGTGTTTATAAGTATACATACATACATACATACATATGTGTATATATATATATATATATATATATATATATATATATATATATATATATATATATATATATGTGTGTGTGTGTGTGTGTGTATGTATATATATCATGCTATATTTATTGTGTATATATGAATGAGTGTTTGTGAGCGCCTGTAGGCATATATGTCAATAGAAGCATTATGAAAAAAAATCTATTAAGCATCTCTCTCTCTCTCTCTCTCTCTCTCTCTCTCTCTCTCTCTCCTCTCTCTCTCTCTCTCTCTCTCTCTCTCTGCAAACATAATCACAATAAATGTTAATATCGTTCCAAGTACCAGGATTTAGTCCCCAAACTTCAGCTTTATCTCGAATAAATCAGAATTTTCTCCCCAATAAAAAGAAAGATAAAAAACAGAAGCAGCGAAAAAACTCTCGATGAATATTGCCAGTTGACCCTCCGTGCGAAAAGGGCATGATCCCTAAACAACAGATGACCGTTTTATTTTTCAAAAGAACAGTGCAGCACTTTTTCTGTGGCAATGTTTTTATTCTGTAGTTTTATTTTCAGTTTGTTAAGATATATATATTCTTTATTATATATATGTTTTATATTTTACGTAGGTATCTATAATATATTCTATATTGTTATGTATTACATTGTAATCGTATTTTATAATAGTTATTGTTATGCATCAAATGTTGTTCTTTATTTAATGTCGAATTACATGTTATAAATAATCTACTAATTAAATAAGGAATATTGAAAGGATTTTAACGATTTTGAATGTGAACATTAAAATCTATGTTTTTTATCTATGAGTACTACTAACTGACACTCACTTTCGCTTGTAATATATATATATATATATATATATATATATATATATATATATATATATATATATATATATATATGTGTGTGTGTGTGTGTGTGTGTGTGTGTGTGTGTGTGTATGTAGAAAGGTTTTTAAAATAGCCGTTAATCAATATTTTCTGGTCATGGTATGACATGTTGCTATTTGCCTCCGACTGCTAAGGATTGTTGCAAGATATTTTAGCCGCTGTCCACCGAGTTGTCGGTTAGAAGAGAAACCTTATGGTAAACCCTCCTCTTTTATCCGAACTTGAGACAGACAATCGACCTGAGGAGATCAAGATGCATAAAGAGAGTTACAAAGTAAGATTGCATTAAGAATTACAGTATTGCCATTCAAGTTTACGAATTCATGCCAGTCAAAGATGATGTCCAATTCAAGTATTAACGCTTATCTTGAATAAAATGCTATTGGTTCTAAGTAAAAGCCATAAAGATGCGTGCATGCCAGCAGTATAAGAGTACGTAATGCATTAATAGAACGCTTTGTCCGACCTCTAGTGCTGAATTCACAGGAAAAGATAAAATAAAATGACTAAGAATATTTTCTGAAGCTTCTTTTTTTACGATGTTCCCGTTAATGTGCTTTTCTCTTTGATCTCATTCTTGAGGCGGGCTTGGAATATTCCTCCACTGTGAATTACGGCTCCAAAAATGACTGATGAAACGACCCCACATTCATTCACATGCAAAACTTGATTATTCATTTTCTGGAAAAGGTGTGCGTAGTCTCTCTCTCTCTCTCTCTCTCTCTCTCTCTCTCTCTCTCTCTCTCTCTCTCTCTCTCTCTGTGTGTGTGTGTGTGTGTGACGTCGTCTTGCAAGTAATGTTTATACACTTGAAAAAAAGTCAAATTTAAATAGACGTATTTTTCTCTACTTGGAAAACTTTGGTTAAATCTGCTTATGAAAATCAATCTAAACGTGAAAAAGCACTCGGCCAGAGATATGAAACTCCAGCGACAGTTTTTAATAACGCATAATCTTGCGCAATTCTGGGCTCTTTTGGTTAAAGAATCAACAGGGAAAATGAGGCAGGCTTAATTTCAGTGTGGAATCAAAATGATAAAAAAAAAGAGATCTTCTTAAGTTCCAAAAGAAAAACTTAAAGCTGGTAAGAAATATTTTGAGGATATTCTGTATTATTCTCCACTTTCAGATCATGGAATTCCTTATCTTCCTTTGTGTTTCCAAGACTATTCAACCTGGAAATGACTATATTTTTTATTGTTTTATTTGTATTTATGCCTTTATATATATATATATATATATATATATATATATATATATATATATATATATATATATATATATATATATATATATATATATATATATATATATATATATATATATATATTTGTGTTTTTTTTTTTTTGTGTGTGTGCTTACTCATACATACATTCTTTAGTTTATTCCCGAAACAGATTATAACCAGTGGAATTACAAATTGGAGTTTATTTCTTGCCTAAGTCATATAAAGTTATTTACATTTAATTAACTCTTATATAGATATTTTCCATTTTTGAAGTGTATATGTGTTGCGTTCGATCAATCTTACTGTATAAAACTTTCCCGTAAAATAAAATATGTTTCTTCAAAGAATAATAGTTTCGTTTTCAAAATCCTCTATTGACAGCAATGACAATTCAACGTCTCGCACTGTATAAATTGGAGATTTGTCTTTTATTGAGTTTGGGTCAGAAGGAGAGATTGAGTTGTGGCTATAAAGGATAAGAAATAAAAGTGTATGAAGAAAATATTCTAGCCACTGAAAGAAAGTTATCTTCGTCATTAAAGTTGCCGATCCACTTATACTACCAAACATTTCCGACCCTATTTACTTTCTGTCACCCTTGGTAAACAAGGGTTGGTATGAAAGGTGGTTCAATACTTTTTTGAAAAAGGGGGTTTGGGGTTATTTTACAGAAAGGAGAATGCGACCCTAGGATATGAAAAAAAAGGGAAATAAAAA
>NC_090751.1:88118146-88145646 GCF_036898095.1 Palaemon carinicauda
TCAACTGATCTTTTTATGTGGAAGGAGGAAGTATTAGGTGTGACTATGAGTGATTCCTTCATACCCTCCTTTGTCAACATACATGTGTGTAGTTTTTATGAAGCAAAGGGGATTTCTTCTCTTCGTTCGTTATCGTTAGATTGACGATTTTCTTGTAATTTTCAAGGGAACTTTCAACCTTGAGGTTTTCTTGGCATTATTAATTTACTCTAATTACTCTGAAAAGGAAGAAATTTAACCGCATCCCTTTCATAGACTTTTTTATTGTTAGATAAGTTGCATATATATATATATACACACACACACACACACACATATATATATATATATATATATATATATATATATATATATATATATATATATATATATATATATATGTATGTATGTATATATACACACACATAATTTTCCACATTCAGAAATCCTATCAGTAACTTATTATTTATACATTCTTAGAATATAAAATCCCTAAGAGCGTAGAATATGAATTTGTCAAATTTGAAAATAAGATAAATATATTATTTGAATATATCTACACAATGCAGTTTATTCTTCTTTAACCCTCGAAATTGCAATGATATGATACATAGTCCCATGTTTTTTTTTTTATGTCTCACAATTATTTAAATGTATATCTATAAGAACCAAACAGCATAAGAATACAGAATTAAAAAAATGTACATTCATAATACGTTAGCTGTTGGTTGGCATATATCAGGGCATCTAGTGTTGGAGATAACAGAAAAATCATGCAAATGATGGTACAAGTGATAAATTTGTCTCATTTGTTATTCAAGTCATGCTGATCAAATCTGGCCGATTGGCCAATCGAAAATTCAAGATGATGACCATTTGTCAAGATGCCTGCCAAATTAGCCGCCAGAAGTTGACATTTTGCTGAGACGTATTTGTAGTTGTCCGAGTTCCATGAGCTGAATAAGGATTCCCATGGTTTTAAGGCTTTTGGAGTAGATCTTAATGTTTATAAAGCACATTGATATATTTTCCCAGAAAATTTATTGTTTATAAAGTAAATTGATACATATGTTTCAAGATTGTAGTGTTTGTAAACCACTGTGGTGCATATTTTCGTCACTCATTTTCTCATTGCATAGTCATGGTAAACCGTGCTGGCTAGCGGGCTAAACTAGATGTAGGTAGCACTCGGAAGGTAGAGTACGTCTAGCGCCAAAACTTTCAAGTGAATGAATGAGTGATTGTTGAGCACCGAGGCACACTGGCGACAACACTGTTGTGAAACTTAGCATGGGATTCAGTGTTAGTTAAATAGGAAATTTATGTTGACATTATACTGCAACAACCTACTAGTATCCCAAATAATGCCTAACACACCCCAGATTAGTTAGGCAGCCGCACCTGAATGGACAGGACATGCCAGTGCAGGAAAGCCAAACCAAGGATAACAGTGTTTTAGTTATCGTGATGGTGTACAGATTGCATGGGACTTAGGGCATTGGGTGAATGATCAGACTAGGTGTAGGGAACTGTACAAAAACCTAGTTGTATCCCATATAGGAAAGTGTCTTTTATACATGTACTGGGAGGTATAAGGATGAACCCTTGGTCCTTAATGCCAGACTAACCGTGGACGCTAGTTTTACTGTAAAATCTTGGAACACTGGCTGGACCAAGTGTTGTCTATGTGAGGAGCTTAAGAAAGATCTTAAGTCCCCTAAGACCAATCATGTCAGAAGAGGATGGATGGATATATGAACTTGGTAAAGAATATTCCTCTATTTCACTCACTCAATGCAGTGCGCTACCAATCGAGTTAGACCCTGCATGAATTGACGGTGGTGGTAAGATAGAAGAAACCTTGAAACAAAAGAAGGCACTATATCATGACAGTTGCAGGCTTCTACTTAACAACACAAAGTTAAGCAGAGCTGAAAATATTTCAACCTCTGCAAGAATGTTTCTTTAGTGAGAGCAAATGGGGGAGGGGGGAGCTTAGAGAAGCAATGACAATGCTCGCGACTAGGAGGATAAAAGAAATATGCAGCAACACTCAGTAATAAGAAACTCCTTGCCAGATTAAGTGCAAGACATGTCATAGCACAAGAATGAAATATCACCCAGCTTGCTTGGTGGCACAGTATAACTGAGAAGACCGTACATTAAAGTCCATTGTCTCCCTTGCGTTTCATTTCAAGGTAATTTATGCAACTCGATCATGTAACCGCATGAAATATGGATATTCGGCCATTTCGGAGAAAATAACGGATTCCTTCTCCACACAGGAAAGTAGCACCATTACTCCTCTCCTGATTCTTATAGCGTTGCGTGGTTAATTAAAGCCAAATAGAGTCGCACAGTTCCACTCTGCTTTTGGTTTTTGGGAGAGTTGCTGGTTTGTTGTTTTCCGCTTGGTTGAGTCTCTAATTAATTCTGGTGTTTCTCCCGATATCTGTGGATGAATTCTGGCAATATATTTTTTTTTTCATATTGAACGCGCTTTGGCTGGGATGACACTATCGTGTATTTTATTCTTAGCCTCTAAATTAAAGTTTGGTCTCTTGACTGTGATATTAACATGTTCTACATTTGTTTAACTATACAGTGTTATTATTATTATTGTTATTATTATTATTATTATTATTATTATTAATAGCTAAGCTACAACCCTATTTGGAAAATCAGGATGCCATAAGGACAAGGAAAAAATAGCCTAGTGAGGAAATACATAAACTACAAGTGAAGTAAGAACAACTAAAGTAGAATATTTTAAGAACAGTAACAACATCAAAACAGACCTTTCATATATAAACTATAAAAAGAAATTTATGTCAGCCAGTTCAACATTAAAAAAAGGTGAGAAATGGTAGCAAATTAATTGAGCAACATTTGCTATGGTTATTACTAGGATAGGTTACCAACAACTAATGGTAGGCATTGTTGCTTCATATAGTATACCTGTGGAAAATCTGTTTGTGCGTGTGAAACACTTCTCGTAAGAAAAACAATAGTTGAAAAATCATTTTATCATTTACAAATACTTATTTATTTTTTGAGTTTTATAGTAGAATGTGGTAAGAAGCTCTTCTAGGAGAAGCGTACTCCAAAATCAAAACATTATTCTCTAGTCTTTAGTAGTGCCATAGCCTCTGTACCATGGTCTTCCACTGTCTTGGGTTTGAGTTCTCTTGCTTGAGGGTACATTCGGGCACACTATTCTATTTTATTCCTCTTCCTCTTGTTTTGTTAAAGTTTTTATAGTTTATATAGGGAATATTTATCTTAATGTTACTGTTCCTAATATTTTATTTTTCCTTGTTTCCTTTCCTTACTGGGCTATTTTCCTTTTTGGTGCCCCTGGCTTATGGCATCCAGCTTTTCTAACTAGTGTTGTAGCTGAGCAAGTAGTAATAATAATATTAATAATAACAATAATAATATATGTTTTCAAGGTAAAAGAGAGAGAGAGAGAGAGAGAGAGAGAGAGAGAGAGAGAGAGAGAGAGAGAGAGAGAGAGAGAGAGAGAGAGATCATATAAATTACCCTCTCAAGTTCAGAGTTTAGTTGGGGGAAAAGTTTCCCATGAAGGCTTAAGGAGACCCACTTTTTAACTCATAATCAGTTGATTAAGAATTTTAACTTCTCGAGTTTCGAAATGAAGAAGAAAAATTTTCTTTTGCGCTTTGTAGTCAAGGAATTTTAGGAAAATTAACCTAACTAATTTGCACGAAGTTCAAACTTTGTACAGTTGCACATTGACTCAAAATGGACTGATTAAAATATTAAAAATCCTTGTACCGTGCATTGAAGCGGTGCTCTAGCTGCCCCATTGGAAAAGGTCGACTGATTTTCGGAGGTATGTGTTCGCCCCTATTTGTCCACTTGTCCGTTTGTGAACAAGCTTCATCTGTGGTGGATAACGGGGGAGGGTGGGCTGTGGCACCCTAGCAGTACCAGCTGAACTCGGTTGAGTCCTTTGTCAGGCTGGGAGGAGCGTAGAGAGTAGAGGTCCTCTTTTTGTTTTGTTTCATTTGTTGATGTCGGCTACCCCCCAAAATTGGGGGAAGTGCCTTGGTATATGTATAATTATCAACTTCGTGAAATTTTTGCAGTCATTATTTCAGTGTTTAGATTAAATTTTGATAGTAGTCTATATCATAATGATAGTAGTCAGTATCAAACTTATCAAATTAATTGTGTTTATGCTATATCAAGTTTGAATATTTTTCTGACTTACAAAAAACGCTTATCTATTTAGACTCCAAACACACTAAATTCATCCATGGGCACATCAAAGTCTTCATCAGCTTCAGGTATATCAATCAAATTATTCCCTTTATATCTCCTATTCATAACCTCACTAACGTGTTCCATCCAACGTTGTCTTTCTTCTTCTTCTCTTTTTTTAATGGGTATATGTTTCTTCTTTGCTCACATAGAGATTTCAATAATAATTCTAAATGTGATTTTACACCATAGCAACTCCTTGAATTTATAGCTTCGTCAGCCACATCTGCTTTAGTGTCTAACTATTCTATCCAGTCATTCCTGGCTTTTTCTTTTGACCTCACTATCAATACTGGAATACTAAGCATGCTCTCCTTGAAATTTTCATTACATTCTCGAAAACTTCCAACAATCAATTTCTGTCTTTGTCTTCTGTTTTTATAGTATTTCACGTATCATTTGATATCCATGTCTTTCTCCTTTTAACTCCGTGGCCCAAAACCCCACTACCAACTGATATGTTCTTAATATCCCGTTATTCTTCATTAATTGTCTGTTCTTTGTCTGCTAAAGTCTCTAAGACTGCAAGTTGATTCCTACATTCAATTGCAAATGTTTCTCTGCGCTCTTCTTCTACAAGCTTAGTTGTATCAAACCTAGGTATGATAAATATATATGAATATATATATATATATATATATATATATATATATATATATATATATACATATATATATGTATATATATATATATATATTAATTTATTTATTTATAAACATACATACACATATATATCCCATATATGATAAAGAGCAGTGACTATATATATATATATATATATATATATATATATATATATATATATATATATATGTGTGTGTGTGTGTGTGTATATATATATATATATATATATATATATATATATATATATATATATATATATATATATATATATATATATATGTATATGTATATATGAATATATTTATTTATTTATAAACATACATACACATATATATCCCATATATGATAAAGAGCAGTGACTATATATATATATATATATATATATATATATATATATATATATATATATATATATATATATGTATATATTTATGCATATAAATTATATCCTGTCACGCTCAGAGGAACAGGAAGTAGTCATGTCCTGGTTAGACGGGGTACCTACTCGGAAACTACACTTGCAAATTGCAGAACTAGCGGGTTGTAGAAAGGAAAGGGCGTGGGGTAACACTTGGAAAATACCAACTTATCAATATTAGTCAGCGCCAAAAGAAATCATGGAGAGGAAGGGCCTAATTAAGGTTGAGACACGAGTGATGGGTGTATGTAAAACACTGAAAGGAAAAAAATTAATATAGCTGATTTTGTTAAAGATATCGAAGCTCTTAGAAAGACTGCTTTTTAAAACGGTTGTTTATATCCCCATGAGATATTTAATATATATTTTGATATTAATTTTGTTTTCTAAAATAAATTAACTGCTATGTCACTTCGGAAACAGATTCTTCTCATGCACGGTTTTTGACTATGGAAATTGCGATGACTGTTAACTAAATGTCAGTCAGATGAACTTAAGAAATTAGAAAGGAGTAAAGTACTGACAACCTTACAAAAGAGGCTTTTTAAATGACCAAAACTAACAAAGGTACAGTACTGATATCCTTAGAAAAGGGGAGTTTTACATGTCTTAAATATCATAGATATGTTAATGAAGTCCTAAAAGAAGGGGCATTTTAAATATCCTACCAAATCATTGGAATCGTGATTATATCTTTTAAATTTTTTTTACAGTACTGAAGTCTATTAAAAGATTACTAAAATTTTAGTTCACAGCCACATTTTTAAACTAAACCATTTCAATTGTTAATCCATCGATATTGAGTATGAAGAAAAAATAGTTTCTACTACGTTATTCAGTCATTTTTATTGTACGTGAAACTGGTATTTCAGAACGCTGTACGATTCATTTTTTTTCTTTTTTTTTTTTTGCCAGAAAAGATACCTTGTTGTTTTTTTTCATCTCAATTATTTTACCCACGCATTCACTCATATGCTGTACAGATCTGTCTTTTTGATGGAAATGAAGTGTGGGTGTTGAATGCGAATTAAAGGAAACACAGATACAGCGATTTAGATAAAACTCTCTGCAGAACTGGAAGGGTGAGAAGTGTGGAGAAACGCAGAAGAGTTAAATGTTAACATAGTTGAAAGAATTGTTCAGATTTTTGTGCGGTTGGTGGACATTGTCTATAAAAAAAGGTGAATAGAAATGGTTTTTTAAATTGGAAAAAAAGAGAGGATTAATGTCGAGCAAATTCTGTAAGATAAGGTGTATAGGGATGTTCGCTTGCCACCAGCCAACAATTAAAGGAAATAGGCCCGAGCTATCGTCGTTATTTTTTCCATGGCGCGTGTAAGAAGTGATTGTTTAAAGGTATATACATACACACGCACACACATTATATATATACACATATATATATATGTATATATATATATATATATATATATATATATATATATATATATATATATATATGTGTGTGTGTGTGTGTGTGTGTGTGTGTGTTTGTGTATGTATATGTGTGTATATATATATATATATATATATATATATATATATATATATATATATATATATATATATATATATATATATGTGTGTGTGTGTGTGTGTGTGTGTGTGTGTGTGTATGTTTATATTAAATATTTACCAACGGCGTCTGTATTTTGTACATTATCACCCATCACTATTCAACTTTTATGTTTACTTCAAATATCTCACTTCTCTGCTTTGTATATTATCTTGTTTACATAACTATGGTGTCTAGCGTTTTTTGTTGGAAAAAATATGACTCTCTCTCTCTCTCTCTCTCTCTCTCTCTCTCTCTCTCTCTCTCTCTCTCTCTCTCTCTCTCTCTCTCTCTCTCTCTCTCAGGGTAAATAAAAAACTGTAATTTGGAGATAGATTTCAATTTTCCTTTTCCCGGCAACGGTACTCCCATAATTAATACCAAATTATTTTGAGTGAAAATTGTATGCTCCAGGGAAAAGTCAACGTGAAAAATCTGGTCTCCGGTAAACTGTTCTTATGAAGAAAGTTGATACGACTGTCATGCCAAGCGACCTCGACTGACAGAACATCACGGAAAAGTTGATTAGATTCAGTTTTTAGACGATCCAATTAAATCTGATTACGGCTGTGTCCCGTTATGCTTTCAGAAGGCTTATTTGTTTGTTACTTGATTGATTTATCGTTCTGTCTTTTTCTTTGTTGTGAAAATAATGGCGTGTTTGATTTTACATTTTATAAATCTTATAACTGTTAGTGGAACTTAGTGGTGATTTACTAATCATAGGATTGTGATTGATGTTTTTATGATCAATGATTAGAAGTACGATATGATCTGTACTGGTTTACTATATATACAACAACAACAACAAGTACAACAATAATAAAAGGGCATCCGTTTCTAGTCCACTGCAAAACAAAGGCCTCAGACATGTCAATTCATGTCTGGGGTCTGGCCAGTTTTCATCACAACAGTGGCCAATGCGGATTGGTGATGGTAGGAGATTTTCGTCTGATCGCTCAGAGCAAACCAACCTAATAGGAGTGGCCCTGACTAGTACAGCTGTGCTGATCCTGGTGATACATACACTTTCACTACGTTAAGGTATTCCCACTCAGAAAAGGTCACTATATACACAGTATGGTTGATAATTTGGCAGAGGGTTTTACAATCGCATGCCCTTGTAATCATCAACCACAGTTCTATGCGATGTGCCTAACAAGGGGTTTCAACCAGATTTCATACAGACACAGACAGGAAATTTTGGCTATCCGCGGCCATCCTAAGTAGAGTCCGGGATGCTATGTATTCATTCTGATGTTGTACGTAGCTTTACATGCTGGTACGGGCCTTTCCGAATCTGTCAGAAGATGATTTCAGTAAAATTAAACATGTTTGATTTAAATTATCTCAAGGATCAACTTCCTTTTTAAAGGAGTTTGAGGAAGCCATGGAACATGATCGTGACGAGACACAAGACCCCAGCAAGGAATAAATTTGTAGATAAAAGGACTAAATGGATTTTTACATTTAACATTTATTATAACTGTAAATATTTCACAATTCAACTGACAGTAATTTTTCATAATTTCAGTAATCATTGTAATCATTGGCATCATTTCAATATTGCAATAAACATTTGTGATATTTACATGATCAAAATTTATTTATGTAAATTATAGATATCCGTCCATCATGCATTGGATCAGTTTTGAAGTATAGTGACTGTATAGGGTGCAAAGCCAAAAGTCCAAATGATGACTTATATATTATTTTATATGATATTGGCGCCATGTATACTAGAAAATGTTGACCTTTTTTCATTGTCTCCATATTTTTACCATTTTATTTTCACATATTCCCCTAAGACATGTGATCATATAAGGGGTAAAGGGGAGTTTCTTAAAAAGGAAACTATAAGAGAGATTACGCAAGTGCCATGTGTGGCTGAAATTATGGTGAGGGGTAGATGGAGATGGTTTGGGTATGCTCTTCGCACTCCCCAAGAGAGATTAGTTCACCAAACTTTCAACTGGGATCCACAAGGCACTAGAAGAGTTGAAAGACCCAGACCTACATGGCTGAGGACTATGAAGCGAGAAGTAGGAGATAATGAATGGAGAAGTGTTGATTTCAAAGCTCAAGATAGAAACGACTAGCGAAATCTAATCGAGGCCCTCTGCGTCAATAGACGTAGGAGGAGGAGATGATGATGATGATATAAATATACAGTACACACACACACACACACACACACACACACATATATATATATATATATATATATATATATATATATATATATATATATATATATATATATATATATATATATATATATATATATATGATAAAGTGCGCGGCCCGTCAAATATGATGGATAAATATTTAGATAGGTATGCACACACAAGCACGTGCGCGCAGATTCAACCCTTCCCACCCTTTCCCCCTTTCCTCACAACAACCCGTTGATTTGGCAATTTGAGGAAAATTGTGGTTTCCGAGTGTACCTCTTGGGGTACCACCTTCTAACTAGTGTATGACTACTTTCCCTCCCCTTACCCGAGGGACGTGGAGAGTATTCATACGTTTGACAGTGCCACGCAGTGTGACCGGAAAATAAATTTATATATATATATATATATATATATATATGTATATATATATATATATATATATATATATATATATATATATATTTATATAAAGTATATAGAGTATATATAGCCAGTCACTTGCTCTTTATTATAAAGTGGAGCTGGACGTGTGTGTATCCAGATGAACAGAAACTTGACTTGACTTTACATACAGAATGCGAAGTTTAAGCGAAATATTGATGCATTTTGTATATCCGTGGATGCAATTATATACAAAAAAACAAAAGAAAACACACGCATGTCTATCCCTCCTCCTTTTCATCGTTCCTGTCTCCTAACATTTCTAGAACAATATTCTCCTTTTTCATCTCTCCTTTAGTTTCTATTGATTCTTTTTCTGTGTTCTAGTTTATATTGCCACAGTTTCTGGCGTTTTATCTTTTTATTTTAGTTTCTTGACTCACGTTACGAACGGTATTGCTACTGTCATGTTTGTGTTTGGTTGAGTTTGTTATTATTCCGGTTTATTCTGCCCTTGTTTGCTTTTTAGGTTTTTTTGTTTAAGTTGTTTACATTCCCCGGAGGAAGTCTTGAGCTTCCAGATTTTGTTTTTAGTTTTCCAATTTTACTTTATAACTTCCATTTGTCGAGATCTTGATGATAATGGTTTTGCACTGCTAATTAACAGGCACATCAGAATTTGCGTGGTATATTGAAACGGTAATGGCGATGAAAGAGGTTTTATTATTATTATTATTATTATTATTATTATTATTATTATTATTATTATTATTATTAGCCAAGCTACAATCCTAGTGGGAAAAGTAGGATGCTATAAGCCCAGGGGCTTCAACAGGGAAAATAGTCCAGTGAGGAAAGGAAACAAGGAAATATGATAAATATTTTAAGAACAGTAACATATTGGAATAAATATTTTCTATATAAACTATAAAAACTCCAACAAAGCAAGAGGAAGAGAAATAAGAAGAGTGTGCCCGAGTGTACCCTCAAGTAAGAGAACTCTAAACCAAGAGAGTGGAAGACCACGGTACAGAGTCTATGGCACTGCCCAAGACTAGAGAACAAGGGTGTGATTACCACAGGTAGAGACTCTCCTCTATCCTTACCAAGAGGAAAATGGCTACAGAACAATTACAGTGTAGAAGGTAACCCCCTGAGAGAAGAAGAATTGTTTGGTAACCTCAGTGTTATCAGATGTATGAAGACAGAGGAGAATATGTAAAGAATAGGCGAGACTATCCGGTGTATGTGTAAGCAAAGAAAAAATTAACCGTAACTAGAGAGAAAGATCCAATGTATTACTGTCTGGTCAGTCAAAGGACCCCAATAACTCTCTAGCGTTAGTATCTCAATGGGTGGCTTGTGCCCTGGCCAACCTATTATTTTGAGATTGTATGTTGGTCCAGGTATGAGAGCAGTTGCTTAGGCGAGATGTTTCGTGTATGAAGAATATCTCATCAGAAAGCGAAAAGTATAATAGGAGGTATTGTCAGATCGTGACCATTTCAAAAGAAGTGTTATATCGTGGCTATAAATAGGAAAAGTCGGACTGTGGCTATAAATAGGAAGCGGAAGCCTACGGACTATAACGAGAAAGTGTCATATTGTGACTATGTATACGAGGGGCCTGAATGGAGTTATAAATGAAATATCAGACTCTGGATATAAATAAAGATTGATAAACTCTCGCCATAAATATAGAGTTTCTGACTTAGGCTATAGAGAGAAAGTGTCGACGGTGGCTTATAATAAAAGAGGAGTGTCATAATGGGGCTATAAATGAAAAACGTGTCCTACTGGAGCTAAAATGAAAAAGTGTCCTATTGGGGCTATAAATATAAAGCGTCATGCCATCTCAAAATATCAGATGTGGAAGAGACATCCTCTTGATGAGCCTATATGCAGTCCTTATTACAGTTCTAAGGGATGGATAGATTGAGATGACACTAAACAGTAACTTGGAGGAATCTGGGGCGAGCGGTAATGAGATTGATGGCGTCTGAGAACTAGAAAAGTAAGTAAATGAGTCGGGAATGAGACCCAGTGCTACAAGAGTGAGTTTACTCCTTAAAAGAAAATACAATATGCCTGATCAAATGTAAAGACTGTAAAAGTGGGTTTACGCGGTCGAACGGTTCGTCGAACGCGGTTCGACAGACAAATGTCCCACATATAGTAGTGAAAGAAATAGATATCTATTTGAGGCTCCAAGTGAGGATGGTAGTTCATCCTTGCCAAGATTCTTGGACATGATGTGTCCTACTATGCAAGCGGAATTTTTAGCTTTATTTCAGAAGCAGGTCTTCTGAAAGATTTTTAAATTTTAAAATGCCATCTTTGCTTCCATGGTTTTGATTGAATATTTTTTAATTCTTTTTATTTACAATAAACGATATCGGTTTCAATGACCTTAGATGTCAGGATGCCAGAAAACCACAAATCAATCAATTAATCAATCAATCGACAGACAAGTGTTTGAAGCCATGTTCTAACGCGTGAATGGGGTATTTAGTTGTCGAACGGTTCGAAGAAAGTCTGTTCTTGTTCACTTTTGTTCTCCACAAACCTTATGTCTTTATGGCTGACCCCACCTCTTCGAACCGTTTGACAAGCAGGTTCGACAACCCCGCTTAGAATAACAGTAAAATGAGGCAAGACGTCTGTACTTACAGGACAGTACCATGAGGAAATAAAGTAAGGATAGATTAATTTGAAACGAATATAAAAAATGTATATGGAATAACATTGCCCTGAGAGTGGACTGAAATATGCGGTTTTTTTTTTTTTTTTTTTTTTTTTTTTTTTTTTTTTTTTTTTTTTTTTTTTTTTTTACAAAAATACATTGATTATGAAAAGTTTGTTTTTACAGAAATACATAGATAATTGAGCGTTTACTCTTTATACATTTGCATTTTAAAGATATCAAATACATCTTGCAATTTTGGTACATCGTGGAGTTTACAACAACTTTACACAGTTTTCAGTTAGATTTGATATATAGAGAACGAAATAAATTATAAGCTGAAATTCGAGTTATGTCCATAAAGTATTAACTCATTAGCGCTCTCGCCAAACTTGGGATGTCTGTAGAAAGTTTCCAGCCATCTTTTTATAAAACAGGACGCGAGTGTTAACCCTACGTCAACTTTGCCCTTTCATCAGGTCACGAGAAGGGACAAAGTTTCGGAGGCCTGGTTAGGTGTTAGCACAGAAACTCACCTATTTCAAACCAAGAATGACTTAGCGCAAGTAACATTCATCTAACATTCTGGTGAATATTCCCGTGAAAAACCAAAAGTTCTGGTGGTTTTGAGATTTTTAAGAAAAGAATGATTTAGATAAACTGCCCATTGGTTGTAACCCAAAATTGGGCTACACTTTTGAAACATCAAACAATGTTGATTCAGTGTCGCCGGGCGTTTTTTCAGCTACATTCAGAGTTGAATTGTCGTTGGGCCGCTGCTGAGTTCTGACTTTGCAAAAGTTAATGCTCCATAAAATCCAAACTTTTGCCGTTTGTGCGATAAAGTTCAACCGTAACCTGTGGCCTAAAAGGAAAGCATTTTCCATATCTGAAAAAAGTTGTTTTATAATAGAGGTAAGGTTAAAGTACCAATGTGTTAAAATGAAACCTGTAAAAATGAATGAGAGAAAATATATTTGAAATGTATGATAAAAGATATGATAAATTTGAAATTTAAAAAAGTTCAATTTGAAAAGATTTTAATTAATTTTTCACCTCGGTGGAAAATTAGTTGAAAAATTGAGATCTTGTTCTACAAGAGACGGAATTGTTCATTTACTCTTGTGATAAAATAATGATCGTCATTACTCAAAGATATCAAATCCCAGAAGGATGGCGGAGAATTGAATTGAGAGGCACGCCGTGCCAAATGTCACTGGAACTTGATTGAAGAATTCAAATCAGTGGACAGTGCCAGGAATGGCACCCTTCTCACAAGTAAATCAATGGTATGACCATTGATAGGAGCAGTCCCACGAAGATTACAACATACGTTGTGTTGCAGAGCGAAAAACAAAGTCATATGAAAATATTGCCAGTTTAAAGCTTTAAAGGCCCCTCATGAATGGCAGAAGCAAGGCACAGTGACATTGCCCTATCAAGCAGGACAATGTCCTTGAGGCTGACCATATTACATCTGATCAGTGCCCAAGCCCCCTCTCCATCGAAGCTAAGACCAAGGAGGAACAGGCAATGGTTGCTTATGCCTCAGCAGATGGACCCATAGGCTCCTCCAAACCCCTCACCCCCCCCCCCATCCTTAGCTCACAAGGATGGTAAGATGGCAGTGACCAATGAAACTTACGAGTCAGAGTGGGACTCGAACCCAAGTCTGGTAATCACCAGGCTAGAACGCTACCATCAGGCCTCCAGCTTCATGCTGTAGAAGTTATCAGGGTTAGGTCCTTATCCAAAGGACAGCTGATTCAATGCAGTAATTGTTCACACTGGTCAAGAGATGTTAATCGTTTGTACTGACTCGCAAATGACGACGTTTAGAGATTACATCGTCATGGCAACGGCGAGGTAATCGCGTGATAATCTCTAATAGCTGATCATGTGATTAAATTCTTCTGTTGACCGGTAAACTGTTATTATTATTATTATTATTATTATTATTATTATTATTATTATTATTATTATTATTATTATTATTATTATTATTATTATTACTTTCTAAGCTACAGCCCTAGTTGGAAAAGCAGCATGTTATCAGCCCAAGGGCTCCAGCAGGGAAAATAGCCATGTGAGGAAAGGATTTAAGGAAATAAATAACTACAAGAAAAGTAATTAATATTTCAAATATGATATTTTAAGAACAGTAACAATATTACAATAAATCTTTCATACATAAACTATAAAAGCTCTAAAAAACAAGAGGGAAAGAAATAAGATAGACCAGTGTGCCGAGTGTACCCTCAAGTAAGAGAACTCTAACCCAAGACAGTGGAAGACCATGGTACAAAGGCTATGGCACTACCCAAGACGAGAGAACAATAGTTTAATTTTGGAGTGTCCATCTCCTAGAGGAGCTGCTTACCAAGCGAGGGTTAACTGTGGTCATCCACTTATTAATCCGACAAATAGAGGAGTGCCGAGATGGGAAGGAGAACTAGTTGCTTAATTTGGAGCCCTGTTGCATGATCCAAGGATTTCCTAGTCTAGCTGTATTGCTCTGACTTCCCCTCCTCAAAGGACAATTAAACAACTGGACATGAGTTAAACATGTACAGTACAGTATACAAGGCTGCATTATCCATAAGGCTGACTAGGCTGAAACCTAGGGTATCAGCAAGAGTAGGGGCCTACGCAACTCTTGTTCTTTTAGTATTAAATGAGAAAACTGTGGATTTTTTACTTCATTTGTAATATTATTGTAATAATTTGTACGATAAGAGTTTGTGAAATATGATGGAGAGGGGTTCTTAGGAATCTCGAGGAGGGTCGTGGTGGCCAATGTGGTAACATCCCTGACTGGTGATTGCCAGACTGGGGTTCGAATCCCTCTCAAACTCGTTAGAGTTTTGGGTCAGTGCAACCTCACCATCCATGTGAGCTAAGGATGGTTGTTTGGGTGAGCCTATAGATCTATCTGCTGAATCATCAGCAGCCATTGCCTGGCCCTCCTTTGTCCTAGCTTGAGTGGAAAGTGCTGGTCATATGTATATATGGTCAGTCTCTAGGGCATTATCCTGCTTGATAAGGCAATGTTACCATCCTTTGCCTCTGCCATTCATGATTGGCCTTGAAACTGTGACGAGCCAAGAGAGGGTTGTGAACTCGAAGGCAGGATGCAATCAACTGAGTTATATTGTTATAGAACACACTCCTTTATATACAAAACCTCAAGGCAACAGTACATAACAAGTTAACAAGACAGACAATGTTACAGAGGAAACAGCAGACATGAATTTTCATGTTCGTTTAGTGCGAGGGAAGAGCGAACATACAAGCATAATATATGCAAAAGGAATTATGTACAATTGTGTGACACACGGTTGGTACATGGCTCCCCCCCTAAAAATGACATACTGTATATGTTAAATAGGATGCCCTGATCTGGAGAGGCGAACTGTAGGCGGGTCATCTGGCAGAAGATAAGCAGGTTTTAGACGATCAATGGAGACCCAGTCTTCTTTGCCCCGAATGTTTAGTAGGAATGCTTTCGGAGGGAGCCGTCTTTCTTCAGAACGATGTGTAAGGGTGACGACCATGGGCTGGAGGCCTTTTGGCAAAGGCCCATTTTCTCTATTTCGGCGAGCGTCTGTTTGGCGGCTGCCAATCGTTCCGGTGCCAGACGTCTGAATTTTGTGAAGACTGCGGGTCCCGTCGTCTTGATATGGTGATAAATACTGTGCTTGGCAGGAACCGTGGGCGTTTGGCGAAGTTCTGGACGGAAAACTTCCGGGTACGACGTGAGGAGGTGGGCGTAGGCATCCGTGGGTGCGCTGATGTGGAGAGCGAGGTTAGAGGGGGCGGATTAAAGAGGTGTCGACAAGTACGAGTCTGCGTTGACCAATCGTCGGTGGGCGACATCGACCAGAAGTTGGAAATGAGAGAGGAAATCCGCACTGAGGATTGGCATTGTGACGTCAGCAACGAGAAACTTCCAATTGAATTTACCGTTTCCGAACGATAATGTGAGGTTCTCGTAACCATAGGTGGGTATCGCAGATCCGTTGGCAGCTACCAAGCGGACGTCGGCAGATGTAGACAGACTACGTCGTGCCTTGAAGAGTTTCCTTGGCAAAAGAGAACGACAAGCACCCGTGTCTACCAAAAATCGCATGCCCGTTCCTGCATCCTGTAAAAATAAAAGATTAGAAACATGGGAGGCCACCGCCACAAGCTATGGCCTACTTACACGTTTTTTGGCCACTGACAATCTTTGGCACATTTCTTCGCGGTTGCCCCGAATCTGAAGTGGTAGTAGCAAAACTGCGGCGGATGGGAGGTAGTAAGTGGCTGTAGAAGTCGTTCGTTGGGGCGCGAGCGATTGGTGGGTGGTGGGCGGCTTTGTCGCCGCTTCGGCATGTCACGAGGTAGGCGTGTATGTCCTACGGCATTCATGTCAGCTTCGGTTGACGTTGAATAGGCATCCTCTTCGTCAGGGGTGGAGGCGTTGATGGAGGTCTTGAAGTGGCTGTCCATAAGGGCGTCGGCTTTGGTCATCAAGTCCTTTATGGGTAAAATATCGACATCAGGTATGGCAGCGCGTACAGGTTCGGGTAAATGACGCATCCAAAGGGCACGAAGTAGGTTCACCTCACGAGGAGAGCCGTCTGCTGTAGGTTGAAGGCGAGCGATACTGGTCATTTCCCTGAGGACAAGGAAAGCCCTTTGGTCCCCCAACGGTTGTTGCGAGAGCTGAAAAAGCTTTGATATACGGGCGGCTGGCGACGGCGAGTACTGCTGCAGAAGGTATGTTTTGAGGGCGTCATACGCTATTGGGGTGTCTCCTTGTTCACAAAGCCAGTCGGATATTTCTGGGAAGGTGTCCTCGGGTATCGCCGCGAGAACATAATCCGCTTTGGTGGTTGAGCGAGTCACACCCCTGATACGAAAGTGGACTTCTGAGCGTTGAAACCAAGTAAACGCCTCTCCGCTGGTGAACGGTGAAAGTTTCAATGGAGCGGCCGCAGCGCCAACTGCTGTAGTAGAGTCCGTCTCCGTCATAGTACCAATGATGGAGGTGCGAGGGAGGTGGGGGTGGAAGGCAGTGGGAGCGAGTCGACTTCCGGGGTCACCAATGTGACGAGCCGAGAGAGGGTTGTGAACTCAAAGGCAGGATCCAATCAACTGAGTTATATTGTTATAGAACACTCTCCTTTATATACAAAACCTCAAGGCAACAGGACATAACAAGTTAACAAGACAGACAATGTTACAGAGGAAACAGCTGACATGAATTTTCATGTTCGTTTAGTGCGAGGGAAGAGCGAAGATACAAGCATAATATATGCAAAAGGAATTATGTACAATTGTGTGAAACACGGTTGGTACAAAACACAAAAGAAGCTTGAAGGTTAGGGTTGATATAGCACTGCTTATATATGCCAAAGTAGAATGGAACAAGGTCATTCAAAGCTTTCATACTCCTAAAACTACTTTTCTTGGTCCTTGAGGTTTTACGAAAATTGAATTACTTAATTAGTGAAACTAATCTGGCGAGTCATAAATTAGGGCTTTCCTTATGACGGAGGATGTTATTTGTCATAGCCAGAAAGAGCATGAAGTACACTGTTAAAAACACCCGTAATTTTAATTTGAAATTCTCCGTAAAAAAAAAAAAAAAAAAATACTGTTCTTAGCCGTATTTCAGTAAAATACAAGCAACCGTAATTTTTATTCTACTTTGTTATGATCTTTCATGGGATGGTGACTGTAATATCACTCTTTTACGTCAATATATCCGTTTTTAAAACGGTAAATGCCTGGCAATATTTATTGCAGGATTTTTACCGTTTCTTAATGCAAACTTTTAACATTGTATAATGCTAAATCACCAGAGATTTGAAGGATTTAAGAGGAATCATAGATAGCTACACACAATGCAGTGTGATTTACGTCTCAAACGTATCCTTAATATTAATCCTAATTCCATTCACACGAATATCCTATTCCTATTGCAGCGAGATTATATTAACTTAATAAGCAGGAACCATTTACGGATAGAGGATATCTATGTGATATTCCTTATTTAAGACATTTCATTTGCATTTCTGTATAGCCATCCAATGAGGACGATCGCCTCGCATTAGTTAAATATGAAACCGTGAAATGATTGTAATCATTATAATAATTATGATTATTATTAACCACATTTCTGTGAATGCTCTACAGGTAAATGTGTTCGACAGTTATGGAGATTGTAATGAATTTATTATTATTATTATTATTATTATTATTATTATTATTATTATTATTATTATTGTTGTTGTTGTTGTTGTTATCATCATCATCATCATCATCATCATTATTATTATTATTATTATTATTATTATTATTCTTGTTTTTGTAGCTGCAGTTGTACGTATTACTAGATATTTATTCAACGTTGTTGCTGTTCTTGAATTATTCTATTTTCCTTGTTTCCTATCCTCACTGAGCTATTTTCCTTGTTGGGGTCCTGGGCTTATAGCTTCCTGCTTTTCCAACTAGGGTTATAGCTTAGCAATTAATAATCATATTAATTATAATATCCCAGGGTTATTGAAATTGTGATAAAATATTTAGGGTAAAAGGACCGTTTGCCCAAGGACAATTTACCTACGGACAGTTTGACTACCGGACATTATGACTAATATAACATTATACCTAATATAAATCTTACCGATTAAACTCAGTTTAGTGAAGCATTTTTGTTATTGCATTCTAACAAAACATATATAGCACTTGGCTTATCTTTATAACAGAGATCACGAAGCAAAGTGAAAACAATGAAAAAAAACAAGGGAGCGACTAAGAGCGGACATCTTTAATCGCCTTGGTCTCAAAAGAGTGGGAAAGAACATTGCAAGTTCGCCCCGAGATGAAGCCGCTTCATTCTAATGGGAAATGCATATTAATGTCGGCTTTTTAAAAAACTGAAAATCGCACATAAAAGATTTCGCAGGAGAACTTTCCTTTTCCTTGAGGGAATTGAGGGAGGAAAAGACATTGTCATTTAGCGCCACCAAAATAATGAAGTTATGTGAGGACACAGCTCCCAGAGTATGTCATCCGGAAGGCAAAAAGAGTCAAAATATTTTATTATAGACTTTTTATCATATCTTTTTTTATCATTGTGCGTTCCTGTCTTGAATATTCATCAGATATATTAGTTTTTACTTCTGTTTAGTTTGTATTCTTTTATTTCCCTGTCACTTTCTTCTTTATGACATCATAGCTATTTTATTTTAAATCGTTTCCTTCTAAATATGTTTTCCGAATGTTCACTTTAAAATTTTAAAGTATTTTTCAATCTGTCGTTTATTTATAGTTTTCATGTTAGTATTAATGGCAAATTTTCATTGAATAACATTATTTGTCTCTCCTTTCAAGTCCATCTTTATTCTCTTTTCTTTCCGTAGATGTATAATTTCTTCATTTTTTTCTCCTAATCTTTTTCTCTGTCTAATAACTAAATGATCATGGACTCGATATAAGAGTTTCATGATTTTATATATATATATATATATATATATATATATATATATATATATATATATATATATATATATATATATATATATATATAGTGTGTGTGTGTGTGTGTTTTACATGTAAATATACTAGAAGTGTTTACGTGTATATGTATATATATATATATATATATATATATATATATATATATATATATATATATATATATATATATATATATATATATATATATATATATATATATATATATATATATATATATATAAAATTTGAATGTAATGAAATAATGAAAAAGAAAACAGATCTAGACTTACACCTCGCAAATATAAAATGAGAGGAACCATGCTATAAGAGAGAGAGAGAGAGAGAGAGAGAGAGAGAGAGAGAGAGAGAGAGAGAGAGAGAGAGACACGATTGTAAAAATCCTAATTGTGCTTCATCGCTCCCTGTTAACATATTTTGGCAAGAGGCTCCTCACTTAGCAGGATCGTTCTCCTGTGCCAAGTGGCCTCTTCGCCTCCTCACACACTTCCAGGTCTCGCTCCTTTTCCGCCTGAAATTGAAAATAAAAATAGGATTCTCCTGCGAAATCTTTATAAGGCGTTTGGGTTTAAGATCCCAGCAACGTTCATTTGCATTTCAGAGAGAGAGAGAGAGAGAGAGAGGAGAGAGAGAGAGAGAGAGAGAGAAGCTGCTTCGTGTTGCGAAATTGTAGTTTTCTTGCATGATGATGAATGGAACTGATAGAGAGAGAGAGAGAGAGAGAGAGAGAGAGAGAGAGAGAGAGAGACAAGTATAGTATTTCTTTATGCTTTGTCATTTACATATGACTGCTTCTCTCTCTCTCTCTCTCTCTCTCTCTCTCTCTCTCTCTCACAAGTATAGTATTTCTTTATTGCTTTGTCATTTATATATGACTGCTTCTCTCTCTCTCTCTCTCTCTCTCTCTCTCTCTCTCTCGCTTTATAGAATTTGTGATGCGTGCTCTAATTTTCTGATTAAAGAGCAAAATTAAGTGCGAAATGTCGAAGACATTTCGTCCTCTTCCTTTTTTGTATTATTGAAAAACTGTCGTCTTCCTCTTTTCATTTTTTTCCTTTTTAATTTTCCTGATAGCCACATGGGCTCTAAATGAATGTTAATTGATCAAGAGTAATAAAAATTTTAATAATTGGAAGTAACTCATCATTTATGTTTTTGTAGTTATGTACAAGGTCAAAAAATAATCTATCAATTGTACCAAGGAGCAACAAGGTCTTAACAGGAAGACGGTCTGGACAACACAAGGTCATATACAAAACTTTACCAATATGAAAATTTCAATGGCAAGCTTAAAACAGGTTAGTCTTGTATCAGTGAGAGAGAGAGAGAGAGAGAGAGAGAGAGAGAGAGAGAGAGAGATCGCATTACAATGTATGAGCGTGTATGAAATACAAATGCATTACACCATCTTGGTAATATATTAAGAGGTTACATAACATACAACTGTTGCAAGTTATGAATCTTTCAATAGTTCCTTGGCTTTTGTTATAATGAAAATAATAAAATATAATATTATTAATGCAATTAGGTAATTGCTTTGCTCATTCCAGTTTTCGTCGACTTCGGAGTGACTTCAATATTTTATAAGCAATATTAATTTCAGCTGCGAAACCGTAATAACTAATAATAATTCACAATTATTAAATTGGTTATTAGATAATCTATGACATGAAGTAAAGACGGTAGTCAACATTCCTTCAAAAGATGCCTATTTAGCTTAGCTGGTTAGCTGTTTGTGGCTGTTGGTGGCTGTTGGTGGCTGTTATTCATGCAACTCCCAAGGTCATATAGTACATGAAATTTCATCATCATCATCCTTTTCTCCTACTCCTATTGACACAAAGGGCCTCGGTTAGATTCGCCAGTTGTTTCTATGTTGAGCTTTTAATTCAATACTTTCCCATTTATCATCTCCTACTTCGGGCTTCATAGTCCTCAGCCATGTAGGCCTGGGGCTTCCATCTCTTCTAGTGCCTTGTGTAGCTTAGCTGAACGTTTGGTGGACTAATCTTTCGTGGGGATTGCGAAGAGCATGCCCAAACCATCTCCATCTACCCCTTACCATGATCTCATCCACGTATGACATTTGAGTTAATCTCTATTATAGTTTCATTTCTAATAGTGTCCTGCCATTTAACTCCCCATATCATTCTAAGGGCTTTGTTCTCAAATATACTTAATCTATTGGAGATTGTTCCAATGTCATACCATGACTCATATCCATAGAGTAACACCGATCTCACTAAACTGATATGCTACATGAAATTTACCTGGGCCCAAACCACTTTACGAATAAAAGTACTCCCATGGATTGGACAGTTTAAAATTAATTTTAGATGAGGTTTTTTTTTTTTTCACAGAAGCTATGTAATACTATTTTCCGTCGTTCAAAGTCAGAGAAAGCGATGAAGGAGTTATAATATGTAAGCATGAATCACATACATGATGGTAAAGTGTCTTACTGTGCTATTGTATTTAGCACAGTGTTGGCAGCATAAAGATTTAAAAGCCGGTCATGAATGACAGAGGCAAGGGATGGCGACATTACCCAGGTTAGCAGGATTGATCAGCACCCAGAGTCCCCCTTTTCATCCAAGCTATGACCTGAGAAGACCACACAATGGCTGCTGATGACTCAGCTGGTAAACCTAGCACTATAGTCTCCCCCAAACCCTCCATTCTTAGCTCGCAAGGATGGTGAGGTTGCAGACACTACACGAAACTTTAGCTTGATCAAACCTCGAACCTCAGTCTGGCAATTTTGAAAATTCGGAGAAATATTTTGTCATAAACTATGACTAAAATCGTATCAAACAATTAAAGATCTTTGTAGTTTCTATCCACTTGGTTCAGAAAGCTCGTGAGTGGCTCTTCCATATATCTTATCGGCTCTAACTGCCCCTGAGCTCCCACATGGAGCTCAGGGAAGGAAGTAATTGTCAGGAAAGTGAAATAAACAACCTTCGATTATTTCTATGCATTGAATATTTTTCTTACCTCAACTACAAAATGAAAAAAATAACTTCTTACATTTAAGTAAAGAGCAAGGGAGACATGTTTAAAGGTTTAAAGGTCGCTCATGAATGGCAGAGGTAAGGGACAGTGAGTGACATTGCCCTATCAAGCAGTATAATGCCCTAGAGACTGGCCATATATACATATGATCGGCGCTCAAGCCCCCTCTCAACCCAAGGAGGGCTAGGCAATGGTTGCTGGTGACTCAGCAGATAGACATATAGGCTCCCCCAAGCCCCCCATCCTTAGCTCACAAGGATGGTGAGGTTGTAGCAACCAAAGAAACTAACAAGTTTTAGCGGGACTCGAACCCCAGTCTGGCATTCTCCAGTCATGGACGTTACCACATTGCCCACCACAACCCAATTATTGCCAATAATAAGAGATAAAAAGCTTCATATGTAATAATATCCCATGTCCTTTTTAACAGGACGGCTAAAGTACTTTTCATTAGACAGAATAGTTGATATCTGCCTCCCACATGTATTTCTAAGTGGTGGGAGAGCACAGTATGTGTTCATTGTGGTATATCACGAGAAAAATAACCTTCAACTGATATCCCTTCGTTAAATTTTTCTAAATGTTATGATTGATTCCATTATTATTTTTCTAAATTGAAAAATAAAAGTATTTTCTGTACGTTATTTCGTAAATAAACGGATGTGATTAGTACATATTTTCAAATGTATCACTGTATGAACCAAGTTTTTAATTTTAAATTCTTTAAATGGTCGTTAATGACAACCTTGTTTCCGGAGGTATCCTTTAGAAAAGAACATTAAAAAAACAGTCCTGGATGAATTGCTCCCCTCCGCCCAAAGCCGTCAGTGGGGTTAAAAAAAATGAATGTATAACTTTTAATATTTTTTTCTTATTTCTGCAATAACAAGAAAGCTTACAAGCATTTGCATCAAAGTGAAGTGCATGTTGGAGAAAAAGAAAAGAAACTGGGCAGGTCTTTATTGAAATTCCTCTGTTGAACTTTCTTCTTTTTCTTCTTCATCCCAAAATACTTTTCTCGGTGTCTTGTAGACTTTTCCCATTAAGGGAAATGACTCGTATTTTTTCACCTTTTATCCTCTTCTTATTTATTTATCAATTTTAAAGTTGATTCGATTCTATTCCATTTATATATACATATATATATTTATATTTATATATACACATATAATATATACTGTATATATGTATGTATATATATATATATATATATATATATATATATATATATATATATATATATATGTATATATATATATATATATATATATATATATATATATATATATATATATATATATATATATATATATATGCCCCCTATATAATAATGAGCAGGTGTTTAGCTATATATATATATATATATATATATATATATATATATATATATATATATATATATATATATATATATATATAAATGTCTATATAGATATGTATATTTATAAAGTATATATATATAATATATATATACACATACATATGTATATATGTATATGTATATATATAAATTCGTTTTTGAAGTATCTCCTTAACACTCTTCGGGATTATATATTTTGCTGTCTTCCTTTTAAGTCGTATTCCAGTAAGCAGTTTGCGCATATAATCTTTATCATATTTTGATTTTATGTAGACCAAAATCGTGCATGCACTCCTAAATTTTGGAAAACATATATTTCTGATTAAACAAAGGACTTGAATAGCACTTACTTCAATAGGTTTTGGTAACTAATTTTGCATTAAAAATACCAAATGGTATTATTATCCAGAATGTTATTTATAAACCATCGTGATTATTATTCCAAATTATCAAATTTGATGAATAATTCTGAAGGCTAATGATGAGAAAACGCACTTCCAAAAGAAAAAGTAAAGTGCATGATCAAAGGTGTAAGATTGGGAGCAATAGCTCACCTTTAATTAGCAATCAGCAGTTGATAAAAGATGGAAGTGATTAGAACGGAGGGCGGTGAATGAGCTTAACGTCGGGTGATGATTTCAATTTACCTTAGCGAGAACTTTTGGTGTAAAATGTCACTTCAAATTTGCATAGCTTCAAGCTGTTAGATTACGTGCGTAGGTTTGGTGCATTGCAATAATGTGTACGTTTGAATATGCATTTTGGAATATAATATGAATCTGATTTATAATTATATTAAAAACATGCTCTCACAGTCATACACCCTTCTGAAGAAAATGACACAGTGGATAAACAAGTTTGTGTAGATGTGTGTATTGCATGTATGAAAACATGTATGTTTGTGAATCTTTTCACCATGCATCTCTTTTATCTCCATACACGTGTTTCCTCTTGAAGGGTTTGGAAGCCAAGTGGATAGCTTTTCTACCTCAGGATTCATGGGTCATAAGTTCGATCCCTGCTCACTGCCCAAAAGGTTTTCCACTAATATTCACAACCTCACGATACCTGTGATCTAATGATTATGGTTTGGGAGGGATTATAGGTCTACTTACTGAGTAATCTGCAACCATCGCATGGCCTTAATATATTCAAATCCTTTCTCAATGATCGATACATAGCAAAGAACCAACAACAAAGAGCCATTGGGTCTGCCCCAACCTTTTCACCTCCCACTGTACTTAACTTTAAAACTATTCCCTCCAATCCTTACAATCCTAACTCCCCCCTCTCCTCCCCCACCTATCCTATCCTCCTATTCTGTAGCTGTAACTGTAGATAGATACATCTATATTAGGGTTTGGATGCAAATACCTTGTCTAGCGCTCAATTTGGAAGAGCAGATCCCGCCAGACAGTGTCCTTTGGGGTCACTTGATTTACTGTGTCCATTAACTGCATTGTTGAATCTGTCTCTTCACCAGTCAAAGCCTCGTCGTTTGCCAGAAACGTTGTCATCTAGGTTACTTCATACAATGCTACTTTCAAGTGTAATGATTTGCAAAGATCTTTCGATTCAATTAGTACATGGCCACATCAAAATGGTTCCCGATTTCTACTTCTAAAACTGTGGCTTTTCCATTTACCTGGAGCGGTTCTTAAGGGAATTTCCACATCTTGAATTGAAAGATGCCTTTTTTTTGGCAGCGAGTTAACTTGGTCTTGTTATATTGGCACTGAAAACAAAAGTAAATAAATCTATCAGTATTTTAAAAGTAATTTCAGGTTGTAGATTGGGTCCTGAGAAAAAAAGATTACTCTTACGATTATACGACTCATTGTGTCGCTTCAAATTCGATTATGGTCGTCAGATTTACTCATTGTCACCCATAACCAAACCTAATAAGCCAGATTTAGTACTTAATGATGGTCTTCAAGAATCTTCTCTGGAGACCTCCAAACACCACATGTTAATAGTTTCTAGGTCGACTCTGATGAACTCCTCTTAGATTTAAATCAAGAGGAGTTGGGGCTCTGGTATATGGTAAAGTTAAGTTGTTCGACTTCAAATCCGACAGAAAATAATTTGAAACTAAGTAATCCCATGAATTTGAGATTGCAAGGGGCTACCACCCTTTTCTTTGTGGCTTATTGCAGTTGTTGGCAACATATTGATCAGAATCAGAAAGTTAAGGAGGGGTTGTTGGCCTAGGATGCATCCTTAGATAATGCCAGAGTCATTCATGTAATTAGGATATCAATATTAAAGCATAAGTGAAAATGCAAGTTTTTTTAACAGGATCAAATAAACTCATATCCTGTGGTGAAGTTGTAAACTGACGGTTCTAAAACATCAAATGAAATTTGTTGTGCTGTTGTAACTTCTCCATAACGATAGCCTCTATGTGGACAGACTATCAAACAAATGATGGATATATTTTCACAGCAGAACTGAATGTCATAGCCAAATTTGGGAGGATAAATTGCTAGACCACTGCCTTTTTTTTTTTTTTTTTTTTTTTTTTTTTTTGAATAGCACTAAATGCTATGGGATAGAACAGGGTGTTCATTGTACCACTCCTCTTGCACATTTGTGGTACGGTCTTATTTCATTGGACTCTATCGAATCTGAGCAGAGTTAGAAGTCTGTAACATATATATCTGATGTAGATATATATATATATATATATATATATATATATATATATATATATATATATATATATATATATATATATATATATATATATATATATTTATATATATATATGTGTGTATATATATACACATTTATTTATATATCCATTTATATATATATTATATATATATATTTTATTTATTCATTTATTCATTCAAAAGATCGCTCTAATTTGCATAAGGTCTTAAGAGACGAATGTTGCAAGTTCCCTGACTTCAGCTGATGCTGCACTCATTCACATCTGGGTCGACTGCTACCTCTGTGGCTGGGAGTATACCACTGACCTTGCAAATACAAGCTGGGTCCTTTACCATTTAGCTTCAGCACACATAAACATACTTATATATAATATATATATATATATATATATATATATATATATATATATATATATATATATATACTGTACATATATATACTGTATATATATATATATATAATTGTGTGTGTTTGTACATTTTCAGATATCAAGCCTTAACCAAAATTTAGATACAACACTCACTGGATAATATATCTGATTCTGATAATAAGGTTAAGCAAACCAATTAAGCATATAAATTATCTTTCATCCCATGATCGTAATTGCAGTCATAAAACTAGTAAGTGACTTAACAAAGGAAAATAAAAACTGTTTTGTTATTCCTGCAAAAAAAAAAGAAATTATCATTGTAAGTAAAGACTAAAGGGGTAATTTGAGCTCTCGTTTGTAATCTGAGTCGTGTTCCTTTTCATTTTCATGTCACTCGTCCGGCCAGCGGTCATTAATTCTGGACGGCCTTTGTGATGTCGATGACTGA
>NC_090751.1:88153146-88158146 GCF_036898095.1 Palaemon carinicauda
CAATATTCTCCTTTTTCATCTCTCCCTTTAGTTTCTATCGATTTTTTTTCTCTTCTAGTTTATATTGCCACAGTTTCTGCCGTTTTATCTTTTTATTCTATTTTCTTGACTCA
This sequence comes from Palaemon carinicauda, assembly GCF_036898095.1. Lineage (NCBI taxonomy): Eukaryota > Metazoa > Arthropoda > Malacostraca > Decapoda > Palaemonidae > Palaemon > Palaemon carinicauda. The sequence goes on from NC_090751.1 coordinate 88,153,260, forward strand.
CGTTGCGAACGCTATTGCTACTGCCATGTTTGTGTTTGGTTGAGTTTGTTATTATTCCTGTTTATTCTGCCCTTGTTTGCTTTTTGTTTACGTTTTATTTTTTGTTTAAGCAGTTTACATTGTGGTGAAGGTCTTGAGCTTCCAGGTTTTGTCTTCAGTTTTCTAAGTTTTAGTTTATTACTTCCATTCGTCGAGATCTTGATGATAATGGTGAACAGGCACATCAGAATTTGCATGGTATATTGAAACAGTAATGGCTATGAAAGTTTTATTATTATTATTATTATTATTATTATTATTATTATTATTATTATTATTATTATATCTTGCTAAGCTACAACCCTAGTTGGAGAAGTAGGATGCTATAAGCCCAGGAGCTCCAACAGGAAAAATAGCCCAGTGAGGAAAGGAAACAAGGAAATTAATTAATCATTTTAAGAAGAGTAACAATATTGGAATAGATATTTTTATATAAACCATAAAAACTTCAACAAAGCAAGAGGAAGAGAAATAAGAATAGTGTGCCCGAATGTACCCTCAAGTAAGAGAACTCTAAGCCAAGAGAGTGGAAGACCATGGTACAGAATCTATGGCACAGCCCAAGACTAGAGAATAATGGTTTGATTTCGAGTGTCCTCCTAGAAGAGCTGCTTGCCACAGCTAGGGAATCTCTTCTACCCTCACCAAGAGGAAAGTGGCCACAGAACAATTACATTGTAGAAGGTAACCCCTTCAGAGAAGGAGAACTGTTTGGTAACCTCAGTGTTATCAGGTGTATGAAGACGAGGAGAATGTGTAAAGAATAGGCCAGACTATTCGGTATATGTGTAGGCAAATGGAAAATGAACCGTAACCAGAGAGAAGGATCCCCAATAACTTAAGCGTTAGAATCTCAATGGGTGGCTTATGCCCTGGCCAACCTATTATTTTGAGATTGTATGTTGGTCCAGATGTGAGAGCAGTTGCTTAGGCGAGATGTTTCATGTATGAAGTATATCTCATCAGAAAGCGGAAAGTATAATAGGAGGTAGTGTTAGACCGGGACTATTTCAAAAGAAGTGTTAAATCGTGGCTATAAATAGGAAAAGTCGGACTGTGGCTATAAATAGAAAGCGGAAGCCTACGGACTATAAGGATACTGTCATATTGTGACTATATATACGAGGGGCCTGAATGGAGTTATAAATGAAATATCAGACTGGATATCAATGAAGATTGACAAACTCTTGCCATAAATATAGAGTTTTTGACTTTGGCTATAGAGAGAAAGTGTCGTCGGTGGATATAATAAAAGATAAAGTGTCATACTGGGGCTATAGATGAAAAACGTGTCCTACTGAGCCTAAAATGAAAAAGTGTCATATTGGGGCTATACATATGAAGTGTCCTACTGTCTCTAAATATGAGGTGTGGGAAAGACACCCTCTTGATGAGCCTATATGCAGTCCTTATTACAGTTATAAGTGATGGATAGATTGAGATTACACTAAACAATAACCTGGAGGAATCTGGGGCGAGCGGTAATGTGATGCATGGAGTCTGAGAACTAGAAAAGTAAGTAATTGAGTCGGGAATGAGACCCAGTGCTACAAGAGTGAGTTTACTCCTTAAAAGAAAACACAATATGCCTGATCAAATGTATAGACTGTAGAAGTGGGTTTACACGGTCGAACGGTTCGTCGAACGCGGTTCGACAGACAAATGTCCCACATATAGTAGTGAAAGAAATTGACATCTGTTTGAGGCTCCAGGTGAGGATGGCAGGTTCATCCTTGCCAAGATTCTTGGACATGATGTGTCCTACCATGCTAGTGGTATTTTTAGCTTTACTTCCATGGTTTTGATTAAACATTCTTTGATTTTGTTTTATTTACAAACAATGACCTTAGATGTCATGATACCACAAACCACAAATCAATCAATCAATCAATCGACAGACAAGTGTTTGAAGTCGTGTTCTAACGCGTGAATGGGGTATTTAGTTGTCGAACACTTCGAAGAAAGTCTGTTCTTGATCACTTTTGCTCTCCGCAAACCTTATGCCTTTATGGCTGACTCCACCTCTTCGAACCGTTTGACAAGCAGGTTCGACAACCCCGCTTAAAATGACAGTAAAATGAGGCAAGACGTGTGTACTTACAGGACAGTACCATAAGGAAATAAAGTAAGGCTGCATTACAATGAAACGAATATAAAAAATACATGTGGAATAACATTACCCTTAGAGTGCACTGAAATATCCAGTTTTTTTTCATATATGTATATACAAAAATACATTGATTATGAAGAGTTTGTTGTTACAGAAATACATAGACAATTGAGCGTTTACTCTTTATACATTTGCATTTTAAAGATATCAAATACATCTTGCAATTTTGGTACATCGTGGAGTTTACAACAACTTTACACAGTTTTCAGTTAGATTTGATAAATAGAGAGCGACAAAAATTCTAAGCTGAAATTCGAGTTATGTCCATAAAGTATTAACTCATTAGCGCTCACGCCAAACTTGGGATGTCTGTAGCAAGTTTCCACCCATCTTTTTATAAAACAAGACGCGAGTGTTAACCCTACGTCAACTTTGCCCTTTCATCAGGTCACGAGAAGGGACAAAGTTTCGGAGGCATGGTTAGGTGTTAGCACAGAAACTCACCTATTTCAAACCAAGAATGACTTAGCGCAAGTAATATTCATCTAACATTCTGGGGAATATTCCCGTGAAAAAACAAAAGTTCTGGTGGTTTTGAGATTTTTAAGAAAAGAATGTTTTGGATAAACTGCCCTTAGAATCTCATTGGTTGTGCCCCAAAATTGGGCTACACTTTAGAAACAACATCAAACAATGTTGATTCAGTGTCGCCGGGCGTTTTTTCAGCCACATTCAGAGCTGAATTGTCGTTGGGCCGCTGCTGAGTTCTGACTTTGCAAAAGTTAATGCTCCATAAAATCCAAACTTTTGCCGTTTGTGCGAGAAAGTTCATCCGTAACCTGTGGCCTAAAAGGAAGGCATTTTACATATTTGAAAAAAAAAAAATTGTTTTATAATAGAGGTTAAAATGAAACATGTAAAAATGAATGAGAGAAAATGAATGAGAGAAAATATATTTAAAATGTATGATAAGAATTATGATAAATTTAAAGATTAAAAACGTTCAATTTAAAAATATTTTAATTAATTTTGAAAATTAGTAGAAGTATTGTTCTACAAGAGATGTAAATGTTCATTTACTCCTATGCTAAAATGATAATCGTCATTACTCAAAGATATCAAATTCCAGAAGGATGGCGGAGAATTGAATTCAGAGGCACGCCGTGCCAAATGTCACCGGAAGTTGATGGAAGAATTCAAATCAGTGGACAGTGCCAGGAATGGCACCCTTCTCAAAAGTAAATCAATGGTATGACCATTGATAGGAGCAGTCCCACGAAGATTACAACTCCCGTTGTGTTGCAGAGCAAAAAACGAAGTCATATGACAATATTGCCAATTTAAAGCTTTAAAGGCCGCTCATGAATGGCAGAGGCAAGTCACAGTAACATTGGCCTATCAAGCAGGACAATGTCCTAGGGACTGACCATATTACATATGATCAGTGCCCGAGTCCCCTCTCAATCCAAGCTATGACCAAGGAGCGCCAGGCAATGGCTGCTTATGACTCAGCAGGTAGACCTTTAGGGTCACCCCCAAACACCCCCCCCCCCATCCTTAACTCACAAGAATAGTGACGTTGCAACGGCCAAAGAAACTATCGAGTTTGACCGGGACTCGTACCACAGTCTGGTAATCACCAGGCTAGAACGCTACCATCAGGCCTCTAGCTTCATGCTGTAGGTGTTATCAGGATCAGATCCTTATCCAAAGGACAGCTGATTCAATGCAGTAAATGTTCACACTGGTCAAGAGATGTTAATCGTTTGTACTGACTCGCAAATGACGACGTTCAGAGATTACGTCGTCATGGCAACGGCGAGGTAATCGCATGATAATCTCGAATGGCTGATCATGTGTTTAAAGGCTTCTGTTATTATTATTATTATTATTATTATTATTGTTTTTATTATTATTATTATTATTAATATTATTATTGTTGTTGTTGTTGTTGTTGTTGTTGTTGTTGTTGTTGTTGTTGTTGTTATTATTATTATTATTATTATTATTATTATTACTTACTAAGCTACAGCCCTAGTTGGAAAAGCAGCATGCTATAAGCCCAAGGGCTCCAACAGGGAAAATAGTCATGTGAGGAAAGGAATTAAGGAATTAAATTAATTACAAGAAAAGTAATTAATAATTCAAATAGGATATTTTAAGAACAGTAGCAATATTACAATAAATCTTTCATACATAAAATATAAAAGCTTTAAAAAACAAGAGGGAAAAAAAATAAGATAGACCAGTGTGCTCGAGTGTACCCTCGAGCTAGAGAACTCTAACCCAAGACTATGGAAGACCATGGTACAAAGGCTATGGCACTACCCAAGATTAGAGAACAATGGTTTGATTCTGGAGTGTCCTTCTCCTAGAGGAGCTGCTTACCAAGCGAGGGTTAATTGTGGTCATCCACTTATTAATCCGACAAGTAGAGGAGTGCCGAGATGGGAAGGAGAACTAGTTGCTTAATTTGGAGCCCTGTTGCATGATCCAAGGATTTCCTAGTCTAGCTGTATTGCTCTGACTTCCCTTCCTCAAAGGACACCTAAACAACTGGACATGAGTTAAACATATACAGTATACAAGGCTGCATTATCCATAAGGCTGACTAGGCTGAAACCTAGGGGCTCAGGAAGAGTAGGGGCCTACGCAACTCTTGTTCTTTTAGTTTTAAATGGAAAAACTATGGATTTTTTACTTCATTTGTAATATTATTTTAATAATTTGCCCGATAA
>NC_090751.1:88163146-88165646 GCF_036898095.1 Palaemon carinicauda
TCACTAAACTGATATGCCACTTTACGAATAAAAGTACTCCCATGCATTGGATAGTTTAAAATTAATTTTAGATGAGGTTTTTTTTTCACAGAAGCTATGTAATACTATTTTCCGTCGTTCAAAGTCAGAGAAAGCGAAGAAGGAGTTATAATATGTAAGCATGAATCACATGCACTATAGGTAAAGTGTCTTACTGTGCTATTGTATTTACCACAGCATTGGCAGCATAAAGGTTTAAAAGCCGGTCATGAATGGCAGAGGCAAGGGACAGCGACATTGTCCTGGTTAGCAGGACTAATTAGCACTCAGATCCCCCTTTTTATCCATGCTATGACCTAGGGAGACCAGACAATGGCTGCTGATAACTCAGCTGGTAACCCTAGCACTATAGTCTCCCCCAAACCACCATTCTTAGCTCACAAGGATGGGGAGGTTGCAGACACTACACGAAACTCCTTAGCTTGGTCAAACCTCGAACCTCAGTCCGGCAATTTTGAAAATTCGCTGAAATATTTTGTCATAAACTGTGACTAAAAACGTATCAAGCAATTAAAGCTCTTTGTAGTTTCTACCCACTTGGTTCAGAAAGCTCGTGAGTGGCTTTTCCACATATCTTATCGGCTCTAACTGCCACTGAGCTCCTTGTGGGAGCTCAGGGAAGGAAGTAATTGTCAGGAAAGTGAAATAAACAACCTTCGATTATTTTTATGCATTGATTATTTTTCTTACATCAACTACGAAAGAAAAATTATAACTTCTTACATTTAAGTGAAGAGGAAGGGAGACAGGTTTAAAGGTTTAAAGGTCGCTCCTGAATGGCAGAGGCAAGGGATAGTGAGTGGCATTGCAGTACAATGCCCTAGAGACCGACCATATATACATATGATCAGCGCTCAAGCCCCCTCTCAACCCAAGCTGGGACCAAGGAGGGCCAGGCAATGGCTGCTGATGACTCAGCAGATAGACCTATAGGCTCCCCCAAACCCCACATCCTTAGTTCACAAGGATGGTGAGGTTGTAGCAACCAAAGAAACCAACGAGTTTTAGCGGGACTCGAACCCCAGTCTGGCCTTCCCCAGTCATGGACGTTACCACATCGCTCACCACAACCCACTTATTGCCAATAACAAGAGATAAAAAGCTTTATGTGTAATAATGGCCCGTGTCCTTTTTAATCTCAACAGGACGGTTAAATTAGTTTTCCTTAGACAGAATTGTTGATATCTGACTCCCACATGTATTTCTAAGTGGTGGCAGAGCACAGTATGTGTTCATTGTGGCAGATCACGAGAAAATATAACATTGAACTAATATCCTTTCCTTCGCTTTTTTAATATGTTATGATTGATTCCATTATTATTTTTTGAATTGAAAAAATAGAAGTATTTTCTGTACTTTGTTTTGTAAATGTACGGATGTGATTAGTACATATATTTTCAAATGTATCACTGTATGAACCAAGTTTTTAATTTTAAATTCTTTAAATGGTCGTTAATGACAACCTTGTTTCCGGAGGTATCTTTTAGAAAAGAACATTAAAAAAACAGTCTTGGATGAATTGCTCCCCTCCGCCCAAAGCCGTCAGTGGGGTTAAAAAAATGAATGTATAACTTTTAATATTTTTTTCTTATTTCTGCAATAACAAGAAAGCTAACAAGCATTTGCATCAAAGTGAATTGCATTTTGGAGAAAAAGAAAAGAAACTGGGCAGGTCTTTATTGAAATTCCTCTGTTGAACTTTCTTCTTTTTCTTCTTTCATCCCAAAATACTTTTCTCGGTGTCTTGTAGACTTTTCCCATTAAGGGAAATGACTCGTATTTTTTCACCTTTTATCCTCTTCTTATTTATTTATCAATTTTAAAGTTGATTCGATTCTATTCCATTTATATATACATATATATATATATTTATATTTATAGATACACATATAATATATACTGTATATATGTATGTATATATATGTATATATATATATATATATATATATATATATATATATATATATATATATATATATGCCCCCTATATAATAATGAGCAGGTGTTTAGCTATATATATATATATATATATATATATATATATATATATATATATATATATATATATATATATATATATATATATATATATATAGATATGTATATTTATAAAGTATATATATATAATATATATATATATATATATATATATACACATACATATGTATATATGTATATGTATATATATAAATTCGTTTTTGAAGTATTTCCTTAACACTCTTCGGGATTATATATTTTGCTGTCTTCCTTTTAAGTCGTATTCCCAGTAAGCAGTTTGCGCATATAATCTTTATCATATTTTGATTTTATGTAGACCAAAATCGTGCATGCACTCCTAAATTTTGGAAAACATATATTTCTGATTAAACAAAGGACTTGAATAGCACTTACTTCAATAGGTTTTGGTAACTAATTTTGTATTAAAAATACCAAATGGTATTATTATCCAGAATGTTAGTTA
>NC_090751.1:88173146-88185646 GCF_036898095.1 Palaemon carinicauda
AATGCTATTGATAATTGGGGAATACCTGACACAGAACCTACATGTATGGCCAGATACTTACTTTGACGGCTGTTTTTTCTGGTCCTGTACAACAGGGGAACCCTAATTCTCTACAGGACCTTCACTGTCATTTTATCTTGTTCGTTCAGTTAAAGTAGTTGCACAGTCGACATTATTCACCATTTGATATGATTCCAAGAACTCACTGAATGCCAAAGTATCAGGATTCGATGCGTCATCCTCCAAAGATTGAAGTCTCCACAAATAACTAATTCATTTTCATCTATGATAATCATCTTAATGAGTTCACTGAAATCTCCAAAGAAGTTACTGGCATTTGTTCTCGGAGGTTTGTGAACTGTTACAATGGAAATTATTTTTTTTTTTTTTTTTTTTTTTTTTTTTTTTTTTTTTTTTTTTGCGTAAAGTTTAATTCGATATATTCAGAGCTTGTTACACTAGTTCTTTATAACATTTTGAGATTTGAGTAACATCTAAGAACTTATAGGAAGTAAATTTAGCACTTAAATAACTTTTCTGAAAATAGCAAATTATTTATATAAGAATTCCCGTGTAATTCATGTGACAAATTCTACATATGTTAAATTGATATATCACCGGAACAGATACAGAAATTTCTTCTTTATGTTACATGTAAATCATAAGACATTGGTTTATCCTAATAATATGATTGAAGTAAATATGATAACGTCTAATTTCATCAAAGAAAGTTTTGATAAGATTTTTAATATCAGACACGAATTACAAAAATTTTCATCCTTTTATTCATAAAGTCACTGTCTATACAAGCTTGCCGGACCAGGGTTCGATTCCCGGCCGGTCACAAGCTCTTGTCTTTGTGTGATTTCGCCTGGGCTCCTGATCCTGAGGTCGTTAAGACAATCCAGACATTAATGTATCAAAAATATATATGGCTTATTTGAATATGAAAAACACGTCTAAATGTGCAAAATTTATGATATATATATATATGTATATATATATATATATATATATATATATATATATATATATATATATATATATATGTGTGTGTGTGTGTGTGTGTGTGTGTAAAGGCTTGATAGTCCCTTTATAGCTCATTGTCATCGTTGTCGAATATATTTACTAATCAGATTTCGGACCCTCGGATGTATATAAGATTTCGTATTGGTTCGAATAGTTGTTCGTAATTTTTGAAAAGTATTGTAGTAAACACATATTTACAAACACCAACAAAACGCCTGCAGACACACACACATATACACATGTATTTGAGTCGGGATACCTCTACAAGATGAGAGAGTTTGGGCATCGCAATTGATTAGAAAAGCTATGCTAATCAGCAGCGGTTAGCGGGGTGATGAAGACTGGCCAAAACCCAGAAAGGGATATCACAAGGGACTTTTAAAACTGACCAGCTCTGCGAAGGAAATGAATTTGGAGTTGCGACGAAATCTGTTAGTAATAGAGCTATTGAAATTCAAGATTTGATAAATGAGAAATAGTTTAACAGCATTTTCTGAAACAGTTAAATAACTTCGACTAGGCTAAAACTGCCGAAATAACACTCATATATAAATATATATATACATATATAAATATGTATGCATATATACTGTATACATATATATATGTATATATATACATACATACATACATACATACACAGACATATATATATATATATATATATATATATATATATATATATATATATATATATTTATTTATTAATTTACATGTACCTGTATGTATATATTTACTGTATATATATATATATATATATATATATATATATATATATATATATATATATATATATATGTGTGTGTGTGTGTGTGTGTGTGTGTGCGTATATGTCTGTGTATGTGTGTATATATATATATACATATATATATATATATATATATATATATATATATATATATATATATATATATTTATATTATATATATATATATATATATATATATATATATATATATATATATATATATATATATATATATATATATATATATATATATTATACATGAGTGTATGGATATTCTTTTTCCCTTAATATCTTACTTCTTTTACAATGATTATCACTTACTGCATGCATATTGCTTGCATCGAATTCAAATTTTGTTGGTTCGACCTTAAATCTCATTACATCTGAAATCAGGGATATATTGGAAATATTTCTCTATGATTATTAATTGAGGAAATAAGTGACGAAATTGCATCACAAGTCCAATTTAAGCCCATTTTAATCGATTATTAGATATTTGGTATTAGGTTGGTGACAAGAAAAACTGTATATATATATATATATATATATATATATATATATATATATATATATATATATATATATATATATATATATATATATATATATATATATATTTTTTTTTTTTCTTTTTTTGAAAAGCATACCATTATGCAAATGGCCTCTTGAAATTGATGAGATTTAATATAATGGAAAATTGCATTTATTTACGAATATGCCAGTATTAATTAGGTTACCATTAAATCACTCAGACGAGTGCGTACTCACACACACATACACACACATGTACGCGCGCGCACACACACACACATATATATGTATATATATATATATATATATATATATATATATATATATATATATATATATATATATATATATATATGTATATATATATATGTGTATATATATATATATATATATATATATATATATATATACATATATATATATATATATATATATATATGATAAATTTTTACACATTTAAACGTGTTTTTTCGTATTTCAAATAAGCCATATATATTAATACATTAAAGTCTGGATTCTCTTAACGACCTATATGGCTTATTTGAAATATATATATACAAAGTGTATATATATATATATATATATATATATATATATATATATATATACATATATATATATATAAATATATATATATATATATATATATATATATATATATATATATATATATATATATATATATATACATATATATATATAAATATATGTATATATATATATATATATATATATATATATATATATATATATATATATATATATATTTATATATATATATATATATATATATATATATATATATATATATATATATATATATATACACACACTATTGTATACTTCTACTGTATACAAAGATGTGTGGGTGTTGGTCTGCTTTTTTGCTGTCTCGTTTGCGAATTTAAGTACTATTATTATTATTATTATTATTATTATTATTATTATTATTATTATTGTTGTTGTTTTTGTTGTTATTATTAGTAGTAGTAGTAGGTAGTAGTAGTAGTAATAGTAGTGTTATTGTTTTTATTATTATTATTACTCTAACTTTTTATGGTTATTATTATTATTAAAACTATTTAATTCGTGTGAAATATATTTTCTGTTCTTTTTCGGTATTGTAAATTAGATCTTTATAAACTAGTTAAAGTGGCCCACACACACACACACACAAATACACACACACACACACACACAAATGCACACACACACACACACGCTTGGGTGTAATTCCGTCTTTCCCCCCAAACATTTCCGGAGCACGCTTCCCCCCCCCTTTCTCTCACTTTCCATTAACATATAAAAAAGGCTGCTTTTAGCTGTTCGGTAAATGCTCATAGTATTCAATTGATGCTTTATATTTGTTTGTTTGCGAATGCATTGGTTGGTATTGCTTTTGTGCTCTTTTTTTTTTTTTTTTTCATTGCCTTATTTTAGATCTCTATCACGTTTCGATTTGCCCTAAAAGTTTCTTTAGATTCTTATATAATTTCTTCGAAGTTAAGAATTCTTAAACGTATCCAAACTGAAATAATAATGATGATAATGATATTTATTGATTATTATAATTATTTTTATTATTATTATTGTTGTTATTATTATTATTATTATTATTATTATTATTATTATTATTATTATTATTATTATTATTATTGTGTAATAAGAATAATGATAAGGATTATATTAATAAAATTGATAAAAATTCGAGTTTAATAAAATATTGAAATAGCAAATCAGACAATGGATAGGTAAAATAAAATTTGGAAATCATATCGCCTGAAACTACACATAAAGAGCAGGTTGTATATCATTTTAGAGAGATCAGTGTTACTGTATGGACATGAGTCGTCGTATGACAATGAAACAATCTCCAACAGATTTTGTAGATTTGAGAACAAATCCCACGGAAGGATATTGGGCGTTAAAGGGCAGGACAGGATTAGAAATGAAACATTAAGAGGGGTTACTAGAGTGCCATATGTGGATGAGATCATGGTGAGGGGTAGATAGAGATGGTTTTGGCATGCTCTTCGCACTTCTCCAGGAGAGATTAGTTCACCAAACTTTCAGCTGGGCTCCACAAGGCACTAGAAGAGTTGGAAGACCCAGGCCTATATGGGTGAGTGGTATGAAGCGTGAAGTAGGAAATAATGAATGGGGAAGTATTGATTTAAGGGCTCAAGATAGAGACGACTGGCTAAATCTAACCGAGGCCCTTTGCGTGAATGGGTGTAGATGTTGATGATGATGAGTGAAAAAAAAAATGATAACTTTTAATGATAAGGAGTAATTGAAATAATAATAACAATGAAATTGTTATGATTCAGATAGAATAAATGAAAAAGTAATTAGATATGAAAAGTTATGATTATGGTTCAGGAAATCATATAATGAAAAACATATAATTTCAAAATTTGACAAATGCCATAGATACTGAATAAACTGACTAAATTTCCACGAGTTAAAAAAAAAAAGTTCTAAATAATGCAGACATCAAAAACAGCAGAAAATATAAATAATCCACCTTTTGAATTTATATGAAAAAAACAACAACATGAAACCATAATATCAAAAAGGTAACTGGTCCCTTCAAATTAGAATACGTTGATTTAGCTTCGTTTGATTTTTTTTTTCTTAAGGTTAAAAAAATATATATATCTGACAAGATTAGCTTGAAAATATGATTTTTTTTTTCTGGGCAGAGCCAAATCTGTATTCGCATGACCTACAATATAGCATTATATAAGAGTATTTGGCCGGAGTATCTAGGTCACTTTGATAGTTCCAGTTGGAATTTTTACCATTTTAGTTGAAATTAATAACCGACTCATAAGGATATATCTTACGTAATCTAAGTAATTTCAATAACAAAAACGATATCAAGTGCTTAAGGTCATTCCATGTTAAGAAAATCTTAAGGTTTTCATATAAGTTTGTAAATTCATCCATAAAATGGACAGTTTAAAACTGCGTGGCACAGACAGAATTCAGAAACTAGAATGGCTCAGGTGTGAGCAGCAATAAGTCACATTTGTGACTCAAGAGCCAGTGGAGTGGAGTGAAGTGGAGTGAGGCTGAATATTGGCATCATATAATTCATGTCCTACAGCCATAGAACCAGTAGCGTCTCGTCCCGAATTCATACGTTTCCAACCCGTAGAATTGTAAATCAGTACCTGTTAGAACATTTATACAGATTGCTTGCCTATAAAGCCGGTAGACATCAGTGGAGTACAGATCTCTCTCTCTCTCTCTCTCTCTCTCTCTCTCTCTCTCTCTCTCTCTCTCTCTCTCTCTCTCTCTCTCTCTCTCCATCCATTTGAGCTTGACATCGATTTTTACGTGTAAGCACGTATCATATATATATATATATATATATATATATATATATATATATATATATATATATATATATATATATATATATATATATATATATATATATAGACACACAAGAACAACAACAGCAAATGTAGCTATTTCTAGCTCACTGCGGGACAAAGGTCTCAGGCATGTTCTGGCGTTTAGCCAGTCTTCATCAACACGCTGGACAGTGCGGAATAGTGATAGAGGGAGATTTTTGTCTCACAGCAAACCAACCTAGTATGGGGGTGGGGCCTGACTAGTACAGCTTTGTTGATCATGGCGATAAGCAGACCCTTACAACACGTTTAGGTATCCCTACTCGGGAAACCGATACATTGATAGAAATTTTACAGAATATATGGTACGGTAAGAATATCATAAATACAGACTTTTATAGAAAAAAAAAATCTTGAAAATATGACCAGCTGTGTTTGCATATATATATATATATATATATATATATATATATATATATATATATATATATATATATATATATATATATATATATATATATATATACATATATATATACATGTGTGTGTATATATATATATATATATATATATATATATATATATATATATATATATATATATATATATATATATATATATATATATATCACGCACACCTATATACCTAGAGTATGCTGATGATGCTGTCCTTCTTAGCAGAACACCATAGGATTTTGCAATGCTTTTTTACCAGAATGCATGAAATATCATACGAAGTGGGCCTGAAGATAAATAGAAGAAAGACAGAGATGATGAGAACGGATTATGCAATGGAAGATGAAATATCATTGGAAGGAGGAAGGATTGATGATGTAAAATCCTTTAAGTATTTAGGAACTATGATCTCCCAATACAGGGGCTTTAGAATTGGAGTTTAATGAAAGATTGGAAAAAGCAAATCAGACAATGGCTGGATTAAGTAAAATTTGGAAATCAAATCGCCTGAAATTACATATAAAAATCAGACTATATATCAGTTTAGTGAGATTAGTGTTACTCTATAAACATGAGTCATGGTATGACAATGAAACAATCTCTAATAGATTTAGTAGATTTGAGAACAAAGCCCTCAGAAGGACATTTGGAGTTAAATGGCAGGACAGGATTAGAAATGAAACTATAAGAGAGATTACTCGAGTGCCATATGTGGATGGGATCATGATAAGGGGTAGATGAAGATGATTTGGACATTTTCCTCGCACGCTCCAAGAGGGAATAGTTCACAAACACTTTCATCACGCTAAGGTTTCCTCACTCAGAGAGGAATGTTTATGTATATATATGTATATACAATATATATATATATATATATATATATATATATATATATATATATATATATATATATATATATATATATATATATATATATATATATATGCATTTATGTATATATATACACTCATATATATGTATATACTGTATATATGTGTATTTATATATGTATTTATTTATATATGTATGATACATATGTTTATATAATTTCAGCATGTATATGTTTCTGGAAATACATGGATCTGCAAAAATTTCCGTGGAAAAGATAGATAACTAAAACTCTTAATGGTTATTAAAAATTAAAGGCACTTGGCCAAAGGGCAAAGAACACACATGCACATTTGAACTCTCACTTAAAACGCTTACTTTACCACTAATGGGATATAGTCTCCCCCCACACAGGAGGCCTGGTTACCTCAAACAAAGGTCATATTTTTTTTTGTACTAATATGTGAAGTATGTTCGTATTGGTATTAAAGCCAACACTTGTTGTTGGCACGGGCCTTTCCCTTGGTTGGCCCGTAGGTATGTTCGTACTCTTACTGTGCTATATATAGTGTAATTTGTCTATCACTGTGTTCGTCTTTTCTAATATACAATTTTTTTTTCATTTTCATTTTGATTTTAATGCATTTGGGCATCACGTACGCCTGTAAATTTTATGCACACATATATATATATATATATATATATATATATATATATATATATATATATATATATATATATATATATATATATATATATATATATATATATATATATAGAGTTTGTGAGACAGCAACAAAGATATGGAACTAGGGGGAGAGTGACTGCTCCCCGCACTCTAGTTTTGGGGTGTTTGAATGTGCGTGGATGTAGTACGATAGAGAGTAAAAGATGTGAGATTGGAAGTATGTTTAGAAGTAGAAGGATGGATGTATTGGCCTTGTGTGAGACAAAGATGAAAGGAAAGGGTGAAGTGATGTTTGGTGAAATATCTGGTAGAGTGTCTGGGATTGAAAGGGGAAGAGCGAGAGAGGGTGTGGCCTTATTGCTGAGTGAATGGATGACAGGTAAAGTAGTGGAATGGACGGAGATATCATCTAGGTTAATGTGGGTAAGGGTTAGGTTAGGTAGGGAATGTTGGGCGTTTGTCAGTGCATATGGGCCAGGTAGTGAGAAAAGTGAAGAAGAGCGGAATGAGTTCTGGAATGAATTAACTAGGTGTGTAGAAGGACTGGGTAGAAGGAATTATGTAGTTGTCATGGGTGACTTAAATGCTAGAGGGGGCGCTGGAGAGGTAGAAGGTGTCATTGGGAAGTACGGCGTACCAGGTGAAAATGAGAGTGGTGAGAGACTGGTAGATATGTGTGTTGAACAAGAGATGGTAATAAGTGCTAGCTTTTTTAAAAAGAAAGATAAAAATAAGTATACATGGGTAAGAGTGGCAAATGGAAGAGTAGTAGAAAGGGCATTAATGGATTATGTGTTGATAACTAAAAGAATGTTTGGAAGAATGAAAGACGTGCACGTGTTTAGGGGTATGGCTAACGGTATGTCTGATCATTTTTTGGTGGAAGGAAAATTAGTTGTAGCAAAAGAGTGGGGGAATAGAGTAGGTGGATGTAAAAGGGAGCTAGTGAGGGTTGAAGAGCTAATAAAACCGTGGGTAAAAAGTAAATATCAGGAAAGGTTGAAAATGGCATATGACGAGGTGAGAGTAAGAGAAGCTGGTAATTTAGAGGAGTGGAAGTTAGCAAAAGAAAATTTTGTTGGGATTGCAAGTGATGTATGTGGCAAGAAGGTTGTTGGAGGCAGCATGAGGAAGGGCAGTGAATGGTGGAATGAAGGAGTGAAGGTAAAAGTGGAAGAGAAAAAGAGGGCTTTTGAAGAATGGCTGCAAAGTAATAGTATAGAGAAGTATGAAAAATATAGAGAGAAAAAGGTGGAAGTAAAGCACAAGGTTCGTGAGGCAAAGAGGGCAGCCGACCTGAGGTGGGGTCAGGGACTGGGTCAGTCATATGAAGAGAATCAGAAGAAGTTTTGGAAAGAAGTGAAGAGAGTAAGGAAGGCCGGCACAAGAATTGAAGAGACAGTGAAAAATGGAAATGGAAGGTTGTTAAAAGGAGAGGAGGCAAGGAAAAGGTGGGCGGAATATTTTGAAAGTTTGCTGAATGTTGAGGATAATAGGGAGGCAGATATAATTGCTGTTCCAGGTGTTGAGGTGCCAGTGACGGGAGATGAGAATAAGAGAGAGATTACAATAGAGGAAGTGAGGAGAGCACTAGATGAAACGAGAGTAGGAAAAGCCTCTGGTATGGATGGTGTGAAAGCTGAGATGTTGAAGGAAGGGGGTGTGACTGTACTTGAATGGTTGGTGAGATTGTTTAATGTGTGTTTTGTGCTGTCAATGGTACCAGTAGATTGGGTCTGTGCATGTTTTGTACCACTATATAAGGGTAAGGGAGATGTGCATGAGTGTTGTAATTCAAGAGGTATTAGTTTGTTGAGTGTAGTTGGAAAAGTGTATGGTAGAGTACTGATTAATAGGATTAAGCATAAAACAGAGAATGCAATCTTGGAAGTACAGGGTGGTTTTAGAAGAGGTAGGGGTTGTATGAATCAGATTTTTACAGTTAGGCAGATATGTGAGAAATATTTAGCAAAAGGTAAGGAGGTGTATGTTGCGTTTATGGATCTGGAGAAAGCATATGATAGAGTTGATAGGGAAGCAATGTGGAATGTGATGAGATTATATGGAGTTGGTGGAAGTTTGTTGCAAGCAGTGAAAAGTTTCTACAAAGGTAGTAAAGCATGTGTTAGAATAGGAAATGAAGTGAGCGATTGGTTTCCGGTGAGAGTGGGGCAGAGACAGGGATGTGTGATGTCGCCATGGTTGTTTGACTTGTATGTTGATGGAGTGGTGAGAGAGGTGAATGCTCGAGTGCTTGGACGAGGATTAAAACTGGTAGCGAGAATGATCATGAATGGGAGGTAAATCAGTTGTTGTTTGCGGTTGATACTGTACTGGTAGCAGACACAGAAGAGAAGCTTGACCGACTAGTGACAGAATTTGGAAGGGCGTATGAGAGAAGGAAGTTGAGAGTTAATGTGGGTAAGAGTAAGGTTATGAGATGTACGAGAAGGGAAGGTGGGGCAAGGTTGAATGTCATGTTGAATGGAGAGTTACTTGAGGAGGTGGATCAGCTTAAGTACTTGGGGTCTGTTGTTGCAGCAAATGGTGGAGTGGAAGCAGATGTACGTCAGAGAGCCAATGAAGGTTGCAAAGTGTTGGGGGCAGTTAAGGGAGTAGTAAAAAATAGAGGGTTGGGCATGAATGTAAAGAGAGTTCTATATGAGAAAGTGATTGTACCAACTGTGATGTATGGATCGAAGTTGTGGGGAATGAAAGTGATGGAGAGACAGAAATTGAATGTGTTTGAGATGAAGTGTCTGAGGAGTATGGCTGGTGTATCTTGAGTAGATAGGGTTAGGAACGAAGTGGTGAAGGTGAGAACGGGTGTAAGAAATGAGTTAGCGGCTAGAGTGGATATGAATGTGTTGAGGTGGTTTGGCCATGTTGAGAGAATGGAAAATGGCTGTCTGCTAAAGAAGGTGCTGAATGCAAGAGTTGATGGGAGAAGTACAAGAGGAAGGCCAAGGTTTGGGTGGATGGATGGTGTGAAGAAAGCTCTGGGTGATAGGAGGATAGATGTGAGAGAGGCAAGAGAGCGTGCTAGAAATAGGAATGAAACGAGAGCGATTGTGACGCAGTTCCGGTAGGCCCTGCTGCTTCCTCTGGTGCCTTAGATGACTGCAGAGGTAGCAGCACAGTAGGGGAGTCAGCAGTATGAAGCTTCATCTTAGGTGGAAATGTGGGAGGTTGGGCTGTGGCACCCTAGCAGTACCAGCTGAACTCGGCTGAGTCCCTGGTTAGGCTGGAGGAACGTAGAGAGTAGAGGTCCCCTTTTTTGTTTTGTTTCGGCTACCCCCCAAAATTGGGGGAAGTGCCTTTGGTATATGGATGAATATATATATATATATATATATATATATATATATATATATATATATATATTATATATATATATATATATATATACATATAATTTTGTCCTATTTCTGTCTCAGTGATTACCCTATTACTTCTCAAATTTTGATTCTTAAATATGCCCGACAAGAAATGAGCTTTTTATACGGATTGTATGATTTTGTGTAGAATTACAACTTTATAACTTATGTGAAAAAGTTTGAGTACTGGGAGACTAGAATTGTAGATAATCGGGAGGAGAAACTCGACTTCTGAATTAATCTCCTCTCTCTCTCCTCTCTCTCTCTCTCTCTCTCTCTCTCTCTCTCTCTCTCTCTCTCTCTCTCTCTCTCTCTCTCTCTCTGTATATATATATATATATATATATATATATATATATATATATATATATATATCATCATGCTTGTCCATCATTCTTTATATATTGATGATTGACTAAGAATTAATACAAAATTCTGTTTAGTTATATTTTTTCACTGGAATTAAATTCAAATCCTTTCATATCAAGTAAATGATTCGGGTCCTAAAATTATGCAGATACCAAAAGAGCCAATTAAGCTATAAAAGAATATTCACATAAATAAAAAAAAAAAAGATTGAAAACTTCAAGCTGATAAAGAACTCAAAAAAAAAAGGAAAAAAAATGCATTGAAATTTTTCTCTTTTATTTTCTTTGCATGCTTAAGCAGTTGGATCCTCCGGCAATACGATTTCATTCAGGATATTAAATGGTCCTTCCAGCTCTTTAGACTCTTCTAGGCGAAGGCCCTTTTGCGAAACGGAGAAAGTGGAACTATTCTCACTGGCAAGTTCTTTTAGACATTCAGCTTCCGTCTGATGTGAAAGAAAATGCGATGCAGAAGAGAAAGATTATTTTCGTCCTAAGCTTCCAGAATGCCTTCTCTCTCTCTCTCTCTCTCTCTCTCTCTCTCTCTCTCTCTCTCTCTCTCTCTCTCTCTCTCTCTCTCTCTCTCTCTCTCTCCCTCTTAATTACTCCTTCTGCTGTATAACTTTTTATGTCCTTTCCTTTCCAGCGTTGAGTGAAGAAGTGTCATCTACAGTGTGCCTAAGGCAGCGCCATGTAAAAAATACCAGACTCTTAAAGTACCAAGTCAGAAACCCAATTTCCTTATCTTCCTCTTATTCTAAATATGAAACTTGTAAGGTTGTTAACCTAATGAAAACCTAGGAATGAGAATCGCAGGTTGGTTTAACTGATAACAACAACAACAGCAACAACAAATATAAAAATATTAATAATCTCTCATTCCTCAGTCACTCCATACTCTTCCCGCTTCCTTTTACCACTGAAGCCAATAATATTCTTGGACTATTGTAAGCTGCCCGTCAAAAATGATGGATAAATATTTAGATAGATATGAAGTCCTTTGACTGTCCAGAGAGTACTACATCTGGTTACGGTTCATTTTCCCTTTGCCGACACACACACTGTCTTGCTTATTCTTTACAGATTTTCCTCTCTTCATACAACTGACAA